>NC_057807.1:214169516-214469516 GCF_018294505.1 Triticum aestivum | reverse complement strand
ACTTTCTCTACATGGATCATATGCACTTACGATTGGAACTCTAGCAAGCATCTGCAACTACTAAAGATTCATTAAGGTAAAACCCAACCATTGCATTAAGGTATCAAGTCCCCTTTTATCCCATACGCAAACAACCTACTTACTCGGGTTTGTGTTTCAGTCACTAACGCAACCCACCAAAAGCAAATCATAAACATATTGCAAATCCTACAGCGGGAATCCCTCACGCTTGCGCGACATGGAGGGCACAATAGGACAGCACCAATAATAAAACATGCAACTCAAACCAATCATAGCAATTCATCAATCACCGATAGGACAATGAAAATCTACTCAGACATCATAGGATGGCAATGTCACATCCCTAACTTCTGGTTTGCTCTGAGCTAGCTAGTCATGTGTTGCATCATGTTTAATTTTTGCCTAAAATTGGAATGGGGATGTTCAAACCCTAGCATTGAATCAACTCAACTAGGGTGAATTAAAATCTTTTCAATAAACCCAAAAAGTTCCTAAGAAAAGTTCATGATTTCTGGTTAAGGTGGAAACCTCTGCCAAAAATGATGAATATATTCTTAGGTCATTTTTGGATTTTTGAATTAAATCATATTGTATTTGACTTTGGGCATTTAAACACTATGAATAATTTAAATGTTCAAATAAATGTTGGAAATTGTTAAGGGTCACTGAAATAATTCAGAAAGCACCCATAATTGTTTCCAGGATTTTATTAAATGATTTGGTATTTTAAATCAAATCAAAAACAAAATAACAGAAATAGAAAAGAAATAAAAGAGAGAGAGAGAAGGAAGTTATCTGGCGCCCACTTACCTGGCCCAGCACGGCCCAGCCCATCTCCACTCCCCCCTGTCGTCTTCCTCCTCGCCAGAAGGACCGAGGCGTGGCGCGCGCCCGAGAGGCCTCGGCCACCTCCTGCTTCCCCTGGCCACCTCCTGCTTCCTCCTCGACGCCCCGGTGACGCCACGCGCCTCCCCGACCCCCTCTCGCTCTCCCTCGCCCTCATCCTCTCCCCCTGGACCCCATCCCCTCCTCTGCTCCCCTCTCGCGCACACCACCGAGCGGAGCTCGCCGTCATCGTCGCCGTACCCGTGGCCACCGGCCACCCCTAGCCTCGCCGATGCGCTCAAAGGCTCCGCCTCGACCCCCTCTTCCTCTCCACCAACCCATGCCCCGCCGGACGCCCTGCAACGCCGCCACCATCGCCGTTTCCGTCGCCGGCCACCGAAGCTCACCGCCGTCGATTCGCGACGTCTGGCGCGTCCCCGAGCCCACTGAGCCACCCTGCTGCCTCCCTGTGAGCTTACCGTCGTTTCCCCTCACCTCTCTCTCTCGCGCGCGCCCTGTAGCCGCTGCCCCACGAGCACCCGAAGCCGCCGTCCGCCATGGCCGGCGAGCTCCGTGCCCCGAGCACCTCTGCCTCGCATAGCAGCTCCGACATGCTCCTGCCGCCTTTAGGTGCTGCCTAGCACCTCCGTTCACCCACCTATGAGCTGCAGCACCGCGCCCGCACTTAGCCGAGCTCCGGCCGCCGCGGAAGTGGACGCCGCCGTCGATCTGAGCCGTCTCCGGCGACCCCACTAGCACCAGAGGACGCGGACGAGGCTCGGGGTTCCAACGGTGCCATCCGCGCCTCGATCCGTGGCCTGTGCTGCGATTCCGCGCATCGCCGCCGTCTCGGGCCTCGCCGGCGTCATGTCGCCGGTGGGTTTGACCCCACCGACCCGGGATTTGACCCTGTTTGACTTTCCCAGGGTCACTGACAGGTGGGCCCGGCCCCTGCTAACTTTGGTTAAGTTAATAACTAATTTCGGCTAAGCCACTGAGCCACTAACATGCGGGCCCCGCCCGGCTAACTAAGTTAGTTAGGGCTAATCATATTTAGGCTAGTCGCTGACCAGTGGGCCCAATCCAGTTAGTTAGGGCTAACTAACTTGGTTAGTTGACTGGGTCACTGACCAGTGGGCCCCACTGGTCAGGTTTGACCTGGTCGACGCCTTTGACCTGCTGACGTCACCCCGGCGTCAGGCTGACGCAATTAAATCATTTTCTGGATTTATTTTAATTCAGGAAATTTCAGAAAATAGCTAAAACTTCAATAAATCATAGAAATTCAACCGTAACTCCAAATTAAATAATTTATATATGAAAAATTATCAGAAAAATTCAAGGAATCCATCTGTACCATTTTCATGCATGTTAGAACAACTTATAGCTGCTGTTTAGCACAAATCAATTAAAGGGCATTTAAATAATCATATATGGAGTTGGAATTTGAATCATGTATTCAAACCAACCTCATTTAAATCATAGCTAGGTGCATTAGCTCAAAACACATTCATATTGCCATGTCATGAGCATGCATCATATTGTGCATTGCATTGATTGTATTTCTTCTTGTTGCCGTATCTGTTCCCTCCCGGTAGACGATGTTCCGACGTTGTGATCGTTGACACTGATGAAGACTCAATGTTATCTTCAGAAGTGCCAGGCAAGCAAAAACCCCTTGTTCATTCCGATACAATCCTACTCTCTCGCCCCTGCTCTCTTTTAATGCATTAGGACAACACCGATTCATCTGTTACTTGCTGCGGTAGCTGAACCCCTTTATCCTCTGCATGACCTGTCATTGCCACAGTAAATAGATGAAACCCACTAGCATGAGTAGGAGTTGTTTGAGCCCTGTTGTGCCTACTCATTCATGCTTATTGTCATGCCTGCTACTGCTTAGAGTTGTGTCAGGTCTGATTCATCCGGGATGAATCAGAGGTGTGTGAACATGTCCTACTGTGTGTGAGCTAAGTGTGTGAACACGATTTGGTAAAAGGTGTCGGTGAGAGGCCATGTAGGAGTACATGGTGGGTTGTCTCATTGAAGCCGTCCTCAGGAACTGAGTTCTGTGTTTGTGATCCATGATTCAGCTACTACCATACATTGGGCCCTGAAATATGACCCCGCTCGACTTCTTATTCACCCTTGTCCTCTGTCCAGGAGTTGCAAGTAGTTTCTGGTGTTTGTAGTATGCTGGAGGCCGTGGACAGCGCTGACCGTAGGGGTGGGCTGTGATGCGGTAGGCACGTGGCCGGGTATACCGGGCGCCCGTTTGGTGTCACGGAACCCTGTTCACATCGTTTGGGGCTGTGAGCGAAACTCCGGCCGGATCTCCTCATGGATGGAACCCGAATAGGCGATAAACCTGGACTAGAGACTTGAGTGTTTAGGTAGGTCGTGGTCTACACCCACGTCGGCTTTCGCTTGAAGTCTGCCGAGCACATGTCGTGTGCAGACGCTAAGTGGTGGAAACATGTATGAAGAAGTACACCCCTGCAGGGTTAACATCATCTATTCGAATAGCCGTGTCCACGGTAAAGGACTTCTGGGTTGCTTATATCAGTTCATAGACAAGTGAAAGTGGATACTCTAAAATACGCAAGATAAGCGTGAGTGCTATGGATGGCGCTCTCGTAGGGAGACGGGAGCGGATCCATAGTGGTGTATTGATATGGGGAATATGTGGACTCGTGTGCGCCACCTCAAAAGAGTTACTTGCAGTCGTAGTTCAGGATAGCCACCGAGTCAAAGCTGGCTTGCTGCAGTTAAACCCCACCATCCCCTTTGTTGATAATGATGCATATGTAGTTAGTTCTGATGTAAGTCTTGCTGGGTACATTTGTACTCACGTTTGCCTATTTTATGTTTTTGCAGAGAGACTTCGGTCTCACTAGTAGTTCCGCGTGGACTTCGACGTTTAGCTTGTTACCTCAGCTACGATCTTGTGCCCTCGGCAGGATCTGGTAGATAGTCAGGCTTCTCAGCCTTTTTCAGTTATAGATGTCTGTACCCAGACATGATAGCTTCCGCTTGTGCTTTGATTTGTATGCTCTGATTGTTGGGTCATGAGACCCATGTTTGTAATATCTCGCTCCTCGGAGCCTATTGAATAAATTACTTGAGTCGTAGAGTCATGTTGTGATGCCATGTTGTATTTGCACATATCGAGCATATTGTGTGTATGTTATTGAAATGCTTGGTATGTGTGGGATCTGACCATCTAGTTGTTTATCTTTAGTAGCCTCTCTTACGGGGAAATGTCTCCTAGTGTTTCACTGAGCCATGGTAGCTTGCTACTGCTCCGGAACACTTAGGCTGGCCGGCATGTGTCCTTCTTCGTTCCTGTGTCTGTCCCTTCGGGGAAATGTCACGCGATGAATACCGGAGTCCTGTTAGCCCGCTACAGCCCGGTTCACCGGAGTCCTGCTAGCCCAGTGCTACAGCCTGGATTCACTCGCTGATGACCGACACGTTCGATGCTGGGTCATGGATGCCTGTCCCTGTAAGTCTGTGCCACTTTGGGTTTACGACTAGCCATGTCAGCCCGGGCTCCTTATCATATGGATGCTAGCGACACTGTCATATACGTGTGCCAAAAGGCGCAAACGGTCCCGGGCAAAGGTAAGGCGACACCCGTGGGAATACCGTGCGTGAGGCCGCAAAGTGATATGAGGTGTTACATGCTAGATCGATGTGGCATTGAGTCGGGGTCCTGACAGCGTTGGTATCAGAGCTTGACTGCCTGTAGGATTACCAAGCCAAACTGGTCGAAGTTGAGTCTAGAAATTCTTTAGTTATATAAGGGAATTGATTGTGGGATGGAACGTAAGGCTCTTTTTACTCCTTATACCTCATGCCCTTCTGATCTGAGTCATCTTATCTTTCCTACGGGGATTAAGAACTAGGCTATCTCTTCTTTCTATCAGGATCACGTGTTACTAATCCGTAGACTTATAAGATTGTTGGATTTAAGCTTGAGTTCAGTTCCTACTACTTCTGTATGTTAATTATTGATCTCGAACCTTGATATTGTGCTTCTGAGTGGTTATGCCACCATTTTTGTGAATGTCTCAAATCTTTTCTGAGCATTTACAGCCGTTATGCTGTCCGAGTCATCCCAGGTTTCCAAAGAGTCTGACGCATTTGCAAAATCCTTTTCCTCTGGTTTCAATGTCTTTTAGGCCAGGTTAATCACACAAATTAGTGAGTTGAGGTACTTTATTGCCTCGACATATATGTTGGAATAATTATTATGACCCTAGGTGTTTTAGGGAGTCACCTAGAAATCTAGCAACGTTTTGTGTTCTCAGTGTGAAGATTCTGGCCATCATTCTCGAAAGCATCTCGTGATGCTACTTAGTAGTAGGTATTCTACTCCTGGGTTCTGAACCCGAGATTCACTCTACCTACTTCATGTTGATAGTAATTGCTAGTGCCTTTAGGATATTAGTAACCTTTGCGATAGTCCTTGAAGTCCGTGGTATCTTCTTCTTCCAAATACCATGAACTACTTATGGCAGAAGTTCCTCGTTGAACTGAAATATCACAACAGGATTATTCTTGAGGAGTTCTCCATTCATATATCGTGACTCTGCCAGTTCTACCTTTCTGCATGGGTTATCCGGAAGAAACATGTTGAACTTGGTTCAACATGCTAAACCATGCATCCACAACTCAGAAAATCGTATGTTCCTTTGAGTTGTCCCTCTTTAGTTGTCTTCTGACCCTCGTTTATCAATTGATAGTCAAGAGTATGCGTGCAATCGTTCATCGATACCTATTACTCTTATGGTCCGTCAAGCCATTCTATTCCGGAATGACTAGGAGAAACAAACTCCAGTACCTCATCCATATCTAGGATTGGGTCAAAACAATTGTACTCCGCAGATCAAAATGCCAATCCAGCTTTTGCTCTGTTCTACCTTGGAGTATTACCATCTTTATATCAAGAATGTCATGGGAATTGCACACCATCCTATGAACTCTTGACACAGTGATACTTCTCGCCATCATTGTTCATTCCTCGGTTCCTGTGTTATCGTAACCGGAATGCCGAGAAGTGAATCGTGGTGTGTGAAATCAATACTGCTAGCAACTCCGTTGTTTGGTAGTTAAAGGACAATAATTTCATTCTTAGCATGTTGGTTAGTGAATCATCATTCTAAGATTGATCGTGCTACCTAGTCCATTCTCCTGGTTCACTCCTCGATCAATGAGTTAGGATTATTTCAAATCCTTGCCCTATTGATCATATCGTCTTGCCCTGAAAAGCAGGATTGTCCTCGATCTTAGTAACATATCGGTGGTTCGTGATTTTCCGGATATCTTCTTGAAAGTATCACCAGGTTGTCACCTGACTGTTATGTTAAGCTCGTGATCAAGTCGGTTTATCCTGTAAACCACCCTTTCTCCAAGAATCCGTGTTGGATATCCCTGAGCTAGTTGGTTAAGCTAGACAACAACTTGGAGAATTGGAAGATAAAAGCTTGCCTAACTTAGTTCGTTCCAAAGGAATATTCTTGTGTAGTGTGTGTTGAAGAAAGATGATATCTTCATCGATTGGTCCCTGTGATCAGTTGCTGGACCTATTGTCTTATCAATCCTTTGATTTGAGTGTGGGCTATCGTCAAATCAAATCAGTACCAACGATGCTCGTAATGTTGTCTTATCGTGGTTGATCCCTCGAGCATACACCATTATATCTTTTGGGTCTGACCAATGCTATCACTTGTTCACTTAACTATGGAATTCCTTTTAAAAGGAAACCCAGATGAATTGTTGTTGTGCCCATTGACAACATCCTTGTCTTCTCCATAATTTTGCTGAACATTAAGCTAGTGTTGGAAACTTTTGAAAGCATTTGTTCATGCTAGCTCATGAAGCATATGTTCGGATGTAAGAAGTGACTTCCTCTAGTTCATGTGCATTTGATGCAAGTTGCCGCCGTGGACTCGAGAAAGTCAATGTTGCTTCCTCTGGAATCATCGCAAGTCAGTCATGCACACGTGCGAAGTATTCTGTGGTCTGGAGACTTGCAACCTTCATTCCATATGTGTATCCTAGCACACCAAGCCACTGACTGATTTGTTCAAGGAGAAGGAGTATCTTCATAAGAGCTAATCCGGACTTATGAAAGAACTTCGATATCCTCGCTGATGGTTCCCAACCAGAACTCGGTAGTGTTTTATTGTAAGACTACCATGTGGGCATGCTTGTCTGGGACAACGTGTTCACATGTTTGTAGCAGAACCAGCTCATGTTTTGGAGCTTGCTATCGTAGTTCATCTCCCGAGAATCCCGCAACGTCATCTCGTCGATTTGTGTTGCAAACTTTCATTTTTCTTCCTAGACTCGATGGGTCTGGAATATTCTGACACCAACCAGATCTGAATCTCAGGCAGATATGATGGTTGGAACATTTCCCCAAGAACTATAATATTGGTTCCTCGATAACTGGTAAAGTGGATGTCGTGGCCAGCACCACCCAGCCGAAAGACCTATTATTGTAGTATCTTGATTGAAGAAGTTGGCCACCTCCCCATAAGGATTTCGTAGGATTTACCTCCGTAACTGTTCCTTATGGATTCTATTGCTCCCGAAGTCCGACCTTTTACTTGATGTTCTAGTTATCAAACCATATCTATGAATGGGATACACTAGCACATCAAGGAGAACATTAGAAGCGGAGTGCTAAATGTCTCTCGGTCGATCATCCAGATTTTATTTCCTTGGCCTCGCTAAGGTGAAATCTGAGAAAGTGTTATCTTTCTTTGCATCTGCATCATCCATCATCATTCATCATGGTAGCAAGTTGTGTTGCCAGGATCCTTGACACGGATGTTGGTAAAACCTTGATGAATATGGAAATGCTCAAGTTCTTGAGAGCACGCACAAGCGCTACGAGTTATCATCGGCACTAACTGGGATTCCTCTCAGTTTCCTCGGCAATGCTATGACCTTTTCAGACAGTGAATTCACTCCCTATTGTTGGGTTCTTCCCCAGTTACCAGAATCATTCCCAGCATTTGCATTTTGTTCCCAGCTTGCACCGCCAATGTGTCATTCTACCATGGGTCTCTTCCATTTCCGGTGATAAGCAAATTCATCCATTACGTTGTCTTCAACAAGGTAATCCACATCATCCAAGTTTGAGTATGCCATTCTACCGAACCCCTCTAAATGATCGATTATGATTTGCCTTAAGCTGGTATAAAGAGTTTCAATGATCTCTGAATCAAAGGTAATTCTTTTTGCCACTTAAGGGGAGATATCTACGAGTCACGGTTCCGAAGGTGTCTCGTTGTGGTATCATGGCAACTCAACTCCTCGCTACGTTGACAACCGATTACCATCTTCTTAAGCGTGAAATTGTTGTCTACCTAGTGAACCTTCGTCATCTGCCTCACTCCATTCTTATGGATGTGTGCTTCGTCCCTCAGCTCGAGAGATGTTGCTATGTCTCATTCCGTGAGTTAATCCTGAGTTGTTCGACCTTCGAGAAGAACGATTCTTTTAGGGTCTTTCCTTTCCTCTCGTTGTCATGTTAGTTGGAGTTCTCAGAACAAGACGACAAGACAAAGATGGTGATTGAATCAACGCTCTTATGAAGTGCACCCTGGATCGTGAAGATTATACTAGTTTGCGTTTCCCCTTTCATCTTACCCTACGCTTGAATCTCGAGACGAGATTCTTGTTTAGTGGGGGTGAGTTGTCACATCCCTAACTTCTGGTTTGCTCTGAGCTAGCTAGTCATGTGTTGCATCATGTTTAATTTTTGCCTAAAATTGGAATGGGGATGTTCAAACCCTAGCATTAAATCAACTCAACTAGGGTGAATTAAAATCTTTTCAATAAACCCAAAAAGTTCCTAAGAAAAGTTCATGATTTCTGGTTAAGGTGGAAACCTCTGCCAAAAATGATGAATATATTCTTAGGTCATTTTTGGATTTTTGAATTAAATCATATTGTATTTGACTTTGGGCATTTAAACACTATAAATAATTTAAATGTTCAAATAAATGTTGGAAATTGTTAAGGGTCACTGAAATAATTCAGAAAGCACCCATAATTGTTTCCAGGATTTTATTAAATGATTTGGTATTTTAAATCAAATCAAAAACAAAATAACAGAAATAGAAAAGAAATAAAAGAGAGAGAGAGAAGGAAGTTATCTGGCGCCCACTTACCTGGCCCAGCACGGCCCAGCCCATCTCCACTCCCCCTGTCGTCTTCCTCCTCGCCAGAAGGACCGAGGCGTGGCGCGCGCCCGAGAGGCCTCGGCCACCTCCTGCTTCCCCTGGCCACCTCCTGCTTCCTCCTCGACGCCCCGGTGACGCCACGCGCCTCCCCGACCCCCTCTCGCTCTCCCTCGCCCTCATCCTCTCCCCCTGGACCCCATCCCCTCCTCTGCTCCCCTCTCGCGCACACCACCGAGCGGAGCTCGCCGTCATCGTCGCCGTACCCGTGGCCACCGGCCACCCCTAGCCTCGCCGATGCGCTCAAAGGCTCCGCCTCGACCCCCTCTTCCTCTCCACCAACCCATGCCCCGCCGGACGCCCTGCAACGCCGCCACCATCGCCGTTTCCGTCGCCGGCCACCGAAGCTCACCGCCGTCGATTCGCGACGTCTGGCGCGTCCCCGAGCCCACTGAGCCACCCTGCTGCCTCCCTGTGAGCTTACCGTCGTTTCCCCTCACCTCTCTCTCTCGCGCGCGCCCTGTAGCCGCTGCCCCACGAGCACCCGAAGCCGCCGTCCGCCATGGCCGGCGAGCTCCGTGCCCCGAGCACCTCTGCCTCGCATAGCAGCTCCGACATGCTCCTGCCGCCTTTAGGTGCTGCCTAGCACCTCCGTTCACCCACCTATGAGCTGCAGCACCGCGCCCGCACTTAGCCGAGCTCCGGCCGCCGCGGAAGTGGACGCCGCCGTCGATCTGAGCCGTCTCCGGCGACCCCACTAGCACCAGAGGACGCGGACGAGGCTCGGGGTTCCAACGGTGCCATCCGCGCCTCGATCCGTGGCCTGTGCTGCGATTCCGCGCATCGCCGCCGTCTCGGGCCTCGCCGGCGTCATGTCGCCGGTGGGTTTGACCCCACCGACCCGGGATTTGACCCTGTTTGACTTTCCCAGGGTCACTGACAGGTGGGCCCGGCCCCTGCTAACTTTGGTTAAGTTAATAACTAATTTCGGCTAAGCCACTGAGCCACTAACATGCGGGCCCCGCCCGGCTAACTAAGTTAGTTAGGGCTAATCATATTTAGGCTAGTCGCTGACCAGTGGGCCCAATCCAGTTAGTTAGGGCTAACTAACTTGGTTAGTTGACTGGGTCACTGACCAGTGGGCCCCACTGGTCAGGTTTGACCTGGTCGACGCCTTTGACCTGCTGACGTCACCCCGGCGTCAGGCTGACGCAATTAAATCATTTTCTGGATTTATTTTAATTCAGGAAATTTCAGAAAATAGCTAAAACTTCAATAAATCATAGAAATTCAACCGTAACTCCAAATTAAATAATTTATATATGAAAAATTATCAGAAAAATTCAAGGAATCCATCTGTACCATTTTCATGCATGTTAGAACAACTTATAGCTGCTGTTTAGCACAAATCAATTAAAGGGCATTTAAATAATCATATATGGAGTTGGAATTTGAATCATGTATTCAAACCAACCTCATTTAAATCATAGCTAGGTGCATTAGCTCAAAACACATTCATATTGCCATGTCATGAGCATGCATCATATTGTGCATTGCATTGATTGTATTTCTTCTTGTTGCCGGTATCTGTTCCCTCCCGGTAGACGATGTTCCGACGTTGTGATCGTTGACACTGATGAAGACTCAATGTTATCTTCAGAAGTGCCAGGCAAGCAAAAACCCCTTGTTCATTCCGATACAATCCTACTCTCTCGCCCCTGCTCTCTTTTAATGCATTAGGACAACACTGATTCATCTGTTACTTGCTGCGGTAGCTGAACCCCTTTATCCTCTGCATGACCTGTCATTGCCACAGTAAATAGATGAAACCCACTAGCATGAGTAGGAGTTGTTTGAGCCCTGTTGTGCCTACTCATTCATGCTTATTGTCATGCCTGCTACTGCTTAGAGTTGTGTCAGGTCTGATTCATCCGGGATGAATCAGAGGTGTGTGAACATGTCCTACTGTGTGTGAGCTAAGTGTGTGAACACGATTTGGTAAAAGGTGTTGGTGAGAGGCCATGTAGGAGTACATGGTGGGTTGTCTCATTGAAGCCGTCCTCAGGAACTGAGTTCTGTGTTTGTGATCCATGATTCAGCTACTACCATACATTGGGCCCTGAAATATGACCCCGCTCGACTTCTTATTCACCCTTGTCCTCTGTCCAGGAGTTGCAAGTAGTTTCTGGTGTTTGTAGTATGCTGGAGGCCGTGGACAGCGCTGACCGTAGGGGTGGGCTGTGATGCGGTAGGCACGTGGCCGGGTATACCGGGCGCCCGTTTGGTGTCACGGAACCCTGTTCACATCGTTTGGGGCTGTGAGCGAAACTCCGGCCGGATCTCCTCATGGATGGAACCCGAATAGGCGATAAACCTGGACTAGAGACTTGAGTGTTTAGGTAGGTCGTGGTCTACACCCACGTCGGCTTTCGCTTGAAGTCTGCCGAGCACATGTCGTGTGCAGACGCTAAGTGGTGGAAACATGTATGAAGAAGTACACCCCTGCAGGGTTAACATCATCTATTCGAATAGCCGTGTCCGCGGTAAAGGACTTCTGGGTTGCTTATATCAGTTCATAGACAAGTGAAAGTGGATACTCTAAAATACGCAAGATAAGCGTGAGTGCTATGGATGGCGTTCTCGTAGGGAGACGGGAGCGGATCCATAGTGGTGTATTGATATGGTGAATATGTGGACTCGTGTGCGCCACCTCAAAAGAGTTACTTGCAGTCGTAGTTCAGGATAGCCACCGAGTCAAAGCTGGCTTGCTGCAGTTAAACCCCACCATCCCCTTTGTTGATAATGATGCATATGTAGTTAGTTCTGATGTAAGTCTTGCTGGGTACATTTGTACTCACGTTTGCCTATTTTATGTTTTTGCAGAGAGACTTCGGTCTCACTAGTAGTTCCACGTGGACTTCGACGTTTAGCTTGTTACCTCAGCTACGATCTTGTGCCCTCGGCAGGATCTGGTAGATAGTCAGGCTTCTCAGCCTTTTTCAGTTATAGATGTCTGTACCCAGACATGATAGCTTCCGCTTGTGCTTTGATTTGTATGCTCTGATTGTTGGGTCATGAGACCCATGTTTGTAATATCTCGCTCCTCGGAGCCTATTGAATAAATTACTTGAGTCGTAGAGTCATGTTGTGATGCCATGTTGTATTTGCACATATCGAGCATATTGTGTGTATGTTATTGAAATGCTTGGTATGTGTGGGATCTGACCATCTAGTTGTTTATCTTTAGTAGCCTCTCTTACGGGGAAATGTCTCCTAGTGTTTCACTGAGCCATGGTAGCTTGCTACTGCTCCGGAACACTTAGGCTGGCCGGCATGTGTCCTTCTTCGTTCCTGTGTCTGTCCCTTCGGGGAAATGTCACGCGATGAATACCAGAGTCCTGTTAGCCCGCTACAGCCCGGTTCACCGGAGTCCTGCTAGCCCAGTGCTACAGCCTGGATTCACTCGCTGATGACCGACACGTTCGATGCTGGGTCATGGATGCCTGTCCCTGTAAGTCTGTGCCACTTTGGGTTTACGACTAGCCATGTCAGCCCGGGCTCCTTATCATATGGATGCTAGCGACACTGTCATATACGTGTGCCAAAAGGCGCAAACGGTCCCGGGCAAAGGTAAGGAGACACCCGTGGGAATACCGTGCGTGAGGCCGCAAAGTGATATGAGGTGTTACATGCTAGATCGATGTGGCATTGAGTCGGGGTCCTGACAGCGTTGGTATCAGAGCTTGACTGCATGTAGGATTACCAAGCCAAACTGGTCGAAGTTGAGTCTAGAAATTCTTTAGTTATATAAGGGAATTGATTGTGGGATGGAACGTAAGGCTCTTTTTACTCCTTATACTTATGCCCTTCTGATCTGAGTCATCTTATCTTTCCTACGGGGATTAAGAACTAGGCTATCTCTTCTTTCTATCAGGATCACGTGTTACTAATCCGTAGACTTATAAGATTGTTGGATTTAAGCTTGAGTTCAGTTCCTACTACTTCTGTATGTTAACCGTTGATCTCCAAACCTTGATATTGTGCTTCTGAGTGGTTATGCCACCATTTTTGTGAATGTCTCAAATCTTTTCTGAGCATTTACAGCCGTTATGCTGTCCGAGTCATCCCAGGTTTCCAAAGAGTCTGACGCATTTGCAAAATCCTTTTCCTCTGGTTTCAATGTCTTTTAGGCCAGGTTAATCACACAAATTAGTGAGTTGAGGTACTTTATTGCCTCAACATATATGTTGGAATAATTATTATGACCCTAGGTGTTTTAGGGAGTCACCTAGAAATCTAGCAACGTTTTGTGTTCTCAGTGTGAAGATTCTGGCCATCATTCTCGAAAGCATCTCGTGATGCTACTTAGTAGTAGGTATTCTACTCCTGGGTTCTGAACCCGAGATTCACTCTACCTACTTCATGTTGATAGTAATTGCTAGTGCCTTTAGGATATTAGTAACCTTTGCAATAGTCCTTGAAGTCCGTGGTATCTTCTTCTTCCAAATACCATGAACTACTTATGGCAGAAGTTCCTCGTTGAACTGAAATATCACAACAGGATTATTCTTGATGAGTTCTCCATTATATATTGTGGCTTTGCCAGTTCTACCTTTCTGCATGGGTTATCCGGAAGAAACATGTTGAACTTGGTTCAACATGCTAAACCATGCATCCACAACTCAGAAAATCGTATGTTCCTTTGAGTTGTCCCTCTTTAGTTGTCTTCTGACCCTCATTTATCAATTGATAGTCAAGAGTATGCGTGCAATCGTTCATCGATACCTATTACTCTTGTGGTCCGTCAAGCCATTCTATTCCGGAATGACTAGGAGAAACAAACTCCAGTACCTCATCCATATCTAGGATTGGGTCAAAACAATTGTACTCCGCAGATCAAAATGCCAATCCAGCTTTTGCTCTGTTCTACCTTGGAGTATTACCATCTTTATATCAAGAATGTCATGGGAATTGCACACCATCCTATGAACTCTTGACACAGTGATACTTCTCGCCATCATTGTTCATTCCTCGGTTCCTGTGTTATCGTAACCGGAATGCCGACAAGTGAATCGTGGTGTGTGAAATCAATACTGCTAGCAACTCCGTTGTTCGGTAGTTAAAGGACAATAATTTCATTCTTAGCATGTTGGTTAGTGAATCATCATTCTAAGATTGATCGTGCTACCTAGTCCATTCTCCTGGTTCACTCCTCGATCGATGAGTTAGGATTATTTCAAATCCTTGCCCTATTGATCATATCGTCTTGCCCTGAAAAGCAGGATTGTCCTCGATCTTAGTAACATATCGGTGGTTCGTGATTTTCCGGATATCTTCTCGAAAGTATCACCAGGTTGTCACCTGACTGTTATGTTGAGCTCGTGATCAAGTCGGTTTATCCTGTAAACCACCCTTTCTCCAAGAATCCGTGTTGGATATCCCTGAGCTAGTTGGTTAAGCTAGACAACAACTTGGAGAATTGGAAGATAAAAGCTTGCCTAACTTAGTTCGTTCCAAAGGAATATTCTTGTGTAGTGTGTGTTGAAGAAAGATGATATCTTCATCGATTGGTCCCTGTGATGTGTGTTTACGACTAGCCATGTCAGCCCGGGCTCCTTATCATATGGATGCTAGCGACACTGTCATATACGTGTGCCAAAAGGCGCAAACGGTCCCGGGCAAAGGTAAGGCGACACCTGTGGGAATACCGTGCGTGAGGCCGCAAAGTGATATGAGGTGTTACATGCTAGATCGATGTGGCATTGAGTCGGGGTCCTGACAGGCAAGACATCATTGGAAAATAATATGAAGCATAAAGCACCGTGTTCAAGTAGAGGGTACAACGGGATGCGGGAGAGTGGAACGCTGTAGATAGAGGGTGAAGGTGATGGAGGTGTTGGTGAAGATGGCGAAGGTGTTGGTGAAGATCGCGGTGATGATGATGGCCCCCGGCGGCGTTCCGGCGCCACCGGAAGCAAGGGGGAGAGGGGCCCCTTCTTCTTCTTCTTCCTTGACCTCCTCCCTAGATGGGAGAAGGGTTCCCCTCTGGTCCTTGGCTCCCATGGCTAGGGCGGGGCGAGAGCCCCTCCGAGATTGGATCTATCTCTCTGTTTCTGCCTTCTCTGATTCTACCCCTTCATCGTTTCCTTTATATCTGGAGATCCGTAACTCCGATTGGGGTGAATCTTTCGCCCAGATCTTTCTCATAAAATTATCTTTCTTGCGCCAGAAGAAGAGCATCAACCGCCTTACGGGTGGACCACGAGGGCCAGGGGCGCGCCTGGGGGGGGGGGGGGGTAGGGCGCGCCCCCCTACCTCATGACCACCTCGGACACCGTTTCGCGTTGATTTTACTTTCCAAAAATCATAAATATTCCAAAAAAAAATCTCCGTCCATTTTTATCCTGTTTGGACTCCGTTTGATATTGGGTTTCTGCGAAACAAAAAACATGAAACAAACAGGAACTGGCACTGGGCACTGGATCAATAAGTTAGTCCCAAAAATAATATAAAAAGTTGCCAAAAAAGTATATGAAAGTGAATAATATTGGCATGGAACAATCAAAAATTATAGATACGACGGAGACGTATCAATCGTCGAAAAACTTATGGAGGAGAATGTCATGTTGCACATCGAGCGTAGAAGGCTGGTGGAGGAATCCATGGATGCTCTCAAGCAGTATCTTGAGGACAAGAAAGAGCTCATCGCCGCTCGCTGCGGAGACTAGTTCCCGCGGCCTGCAGCAACGCATCACGAAAGTAGAGATCGGCGAGCCAGATCTTGTCTCCCTTCTTCTTTTCCCATTGTGTATTTCGGGCGTTGCCGCATGTGGCTTTTTTTAATTATGTTCCTAAATATGTGAGATAATTATTATCCACTGTCATCGTCCATATATTCATCATGCTTGCTATAAGTCACAGTCGATGCTATATTGGTCCGTCGGATCTTACATTAAGATCCATGCAAAAATTTATTTTCAGATTTTCATTTCTCTCTCTTAAATCTCAGTCCAGTGAGACATATCCACACCGTGAAACAAGGGCTTGGGCCATTAATGGAGACGTTGGGAGGGAGGTGCACGGCGAATAGAGGTCAAACGGCTCTCCTCCCGATGAGCATGCGCATGGGTCTGATCGCACACCATAGCTACCCTGCACGGTACCTCCTAGTAGCCAATAAAAAAAGAGGACACGTGGTGGCACGTAATTGGTAAGTAGAACGCCCATCAATAATACTTGTGTTTTCAATTTGTAACGTGACAACACTTGTTCTAAAATGACTTTGTTGATTGTTAATGTGTGCGCCTTCGCAAATCGGATAGAAAAATTACCACAACATGTTGGTGCCATGTCATGACACAATGCCAAGTTTCATGATTTTCAGGCGTGTTTCGGACTTACAGGAGCTAAAAAAACAAGTTTCTCAATCTTTCCCGCCGAGCCACGACGCCCAGATGTTTGAATTTCATTCCCATCTCTTGCATGGGACCTAGAAATTCACCGAAGGACACACATGTGATTTTTCAACCAACTTTGGTGCAGTGGAGCATGTGCTTGTAGTTCAAATTTGAATTATTCACATTAAATGCCCAAAAACTCAATTAATGTATAAAAAAGGCCAAACAAACCCCGAAAAATTCCAAAATTAAACACAACACTCCGGTTGTTCTATGTTGACACTAGAAAATTTTTGAAAGCAATAAGAGGCAACGGATATGGTTTCATCCCCAAAGGTAGCACGTTCCCCACCGAAACCATCACGCTTGTTGTGAGAAGCTTTGGATTGTGAGAAGCTTATACCCAAACCTGCCCCAAATGGGACAAAACTTTTACCACGGCATGTTGATGCCGCTCCATGATAGCATGCGAAGTTTCATGAATTTCAGATGAATTTTGGATTTACTAGAATTTAAAAACCAGGTATCTCAACGTTTTGCCGGCAATCAACAGTGCCCTGGTGTTTGAATTTCATTCCCATATCTTGCATGGGACCTAGAAATTCACCCAAGGACACACATGTGAATTTTTAACCAACTTTGGTGCACTGGAGCATTTTCTTGTAGTTCAAATTTGAATTATGCACATTAAATGCCCAGAAACTCAATTAATGTATAAAAATGGCCAAACGAACCCCAAAAATTCCAAAATTAAACACAACACTCCGGTTGTTCTATGTGGACACTAGAAATTTTTTGAAAGCAATAAGAGGCAATGTATATCGTTCCGTCCCCAAAGGTGGCTTGTTCCCTACCGAAACCATCACGCTTGTTGTGAGAAGCTCTTGTTTGTGAGAAGCTTATACCCAAACCTGCCCCAAATGGGACAAAATTTTTATGACGGCATGTTGATGCCGCTCCATGATAGCATGCCAAGTTTCATTTATGTCATACGAGTTTTTGATTTACTAGAATTTAAAAACCAGGTATCTCAATGTTTTGCCGGCAATCAACAGTGCCCTGGTGTTTGAATTTCATTCCCATATCTTGCATCGGACCTAGAAATTCACCCAAGGACACACATGTGATTTTTTAACCAACTTTGGTGCATTGGAGCATGTGCTTGTAGTTCAAATTTGAATTATGCACATTAAATGCCCGGAAACTCAATTAATGTATAAAAGGCCAAACGAACCCCGAAAAATTCTAAAATTAAAAACAACACTCTGGTTGTTCTATATTGACACTAGAAAAAAATTCAAAGCAATAAGAGACAACAGATATCGTTCCGTCCCCAAAGGTGGCACGTTCCCTACCGAAACCATCATGCTTGTTGTGAGAAGCTTATACCCAAACCTGCCCCAAACGGGACAAAACTTTTACCCTAACATGTTGATGCCTCTCCATGATAGCATGCCAAGTTTCATGAATTTCAGACGAGTTTTGGATTTACTAGAATTTAAAAACCAGGTATCTCAACATTTTGCCGGCAATCAACAGTGCCTTGGTGTTTGAATTTCATTCCCATCTCTTGCATGGGACCTAAAAATTCACCGAAGGACACACATGTGATTTTTTAACCAGCTTTGGTGCACTGGAGCATGTGCTTGTAGTTCAAATTTGAATTATGCTCATTAAATGCCTAGAAACGCAATTAATATACACAAAAGGCCACACGAACACCGAAAAATCCAAAATTAAACACAACACTCCGGTTGTTCTATGTTGACACTAGAATTTTTTTGACAGAAATAAGAGGCAACGGATATAGTTCCGTCCCCAAAGGTGACACGTTCCCTACCGAAACCATCACGCTTGTTGTGAGAAGCTCTGGTTTGTGAGAAGCTTATACCCAAACCTGCCCCAAATGGGACAAAAATTTTACCATGGCTTGTCGATGCCACTCCATGATAGCATGCCAAGTATCATGAATTTTGGTCGAGTTTTGGATTTACTAGAATTTAAAAACCAAGTATCTCAACATTTTGCCGGCAATCAACAGTGCCCTGGTGTTTGAATTTCATTCCCATCTCTTGCATGGGACCTCGAAATTCACCGAACGACACACATGTAATTTTTTAACCAACTTTGGTGCACGGGAGCATGTGCTTGTACTTCAAATTTGAATTATGCACATTAAATACCCAGAAACTAAATTAATGTATAAAAAAGGCTAAACGAACCCCGAAAAATTCCAAAATTGAACACAACACTCCGGTTGTTCTATGTTGACACTAGAAATGTTTTGAAAGAAATAAAAGGCAACGGATATCGTTCCGTCCCCAAAGGTGGCACGTTCCCTATCGAAACCATCACGCTTGTTGTGAGTAGCTCTAGTTTGTGAGAAGCTTATACCCAAACCTGCCACAAATGGGACAAAATTTTACCACGACATGTTGATGCCGCTCCATGATAGCATGCCAGGTTTCATGAATTTCAGACGAGTTTTGGATTTACTAGAATTTAAAAACCAAGTATCTCAACATTTTGCCGGCAATCAACAGTGCCCTGGTGTTTGAATTTCATTCCCATCTCTTGCATGGGACCTCGAAATTCACCGAACGACACACATGTAATTTTTTAACCAACTTTGGTGCACGGGAGCATGTGCTTGTACTTCAAATTTGAATTATGCACATTAAATACCCAGAAACTAAATTAATGTATAAAAAAGGCCAAACGAACCCCGAAAAATTCCAAAATTGAACACAACACTCCAGTTGTTCTATGTTGACACTAGAAATGTTTTGAAAGAAATAAAAGGCAACGGATATCGTTCCGTCCCCAAAGGTGGCACGTTCCCTATCGAAACCATCACGCTTGTTGTGAGTAGCTCTAGTTTGTGAGAAGCTTATACCCAAACCTGCCACAAATGGGACAAAATTTTTACCACGACATGTTGATGCCGCTCCATGATAGCATGCCAGGTTTCATGAATTTCAGACGAGTTTTGGATTTACTAGAATTTAAAAACCAGGTATCTCAACGTTTTGCCGGCAATCAACAGCGCCCTAGTGTTTGAATTTCATTCCCATCTCTTGCATGGGACCTAGAAATTCACCCAAGGACACACATGTGATTTTTAAACCAACTTTGGTGCACTGGAGCATGTGCTTGTAGTTCAAATTTGAATTATGCACATTAAATGCCCAGAAACTCAATTAATGTATAAAAAGACCAAACGAACCCCAAGAAATTCCAAAATTAAACACAACACTACTTTTGTTCTATGTTGACACTAGAATTTTTTTGAAAGCAATAAGAGGCAACGGATATTGTTCCGTCCCCAAAGGTGACACGTTCCCTACCGAAACCATCACGCTTGTTGTGAGAAGCTCTGGTTTGTGAGAAGCTTATACCCAAACCTGCCCCAAATGGGACAAAAATTTTACCATGGCTTGTCGATGCCACTCCATGATAGCATGCCAAGTATCATGAATTTTGGTCGAGTTTTGGATTTACTAGAATTTAAAAACCAAGTATCTCAACATTTTGCCGGCAATCAACAGTGCCCTGGTGTTTGAATTTCATTCCCATCTCTTGCATGGGACCTCGAAATTCATCAAACGACACACATGTGATTTTTTAACCAACTTTGGTGCACGGGAGCATGTGCTTGTACTTCAAATTTGAATTATGCACATTAAATACCCAGAAACTAAATTAATGTATAAAAAAGGCCAAATGAACCCCGAAAAATTCCAAAATTGAACACAACACTCCGGTTGTTCTATGTTGACACTAGAAATGTTTTGAAAGAAATAAAAGGCAATGGATATCGTTCCGTCCCCAAAGGTGGCACGTTCCCTATCGAAACCATCACGCTTGTTGTGAGTAGCTCTAGTTTGTGAGAAGCTTATACCCAAACCTGCCCGAAATGGGACAAAATTTTTACCACGACATGTTGATGCCGCTCCATGATAGCATGCCAGGTTTCATGAATTTCAGACGAGCTTTGGATTTACTAGAATTTAAAAACTAGGTATCTCAACATTTTGCCGGCAATCAACAGCGCCCTAGTGTTTGAATTTCATTCCCATCTCTTGCATGGGACCTAGAAATTCACCCAAGGACACACATGTGATTTTTAAACCAACTTTGGTGCACTGGAGCATGTGCTTGTAGTTCAAATTTGAATTATGCTCATTAAATGCCCAGAAACTCAATTAATGTATAAAAAGGCCAAACGAACCCCGAGAAATTCCAAAATTAAACACAACACTACTTTTGTTCTATGTTGACACTAGAATTTTTTTGAAAGCAATAAGAGGCAACGGATATCGTTCCGTCCCCAAAGGTGACACGTTCCCTACCGAAACCATCATGCTTGTTGTGAGAAGCTCTGGTTTGTGAGAAGCTTATACCCAAACCTGCCCCAAATGGGACAAAAATTTTACCATGGCTTGTCGATGCCACTCCATGATAGCATGCCAAGTATCATGAATTTTGGTCGAGTTTTGGATTTACTAGAATTTAAAAACCAAGTATCTCAACATTTTGCTGGCAATCAACAGTGCCCTGGTGTTTGAATTTCATTCCCATCTCTTGCATGGGACCTAGAAATTCACCGAACGACACACATGTGATTTTTTAACCAACTTTGGTGCACGGGAGCATGTGCTTGTACTTCAAATTTGAATTATGCACATGAAATACGCAGAAACTAAATTAATGTATGAAAAAGGCCAAACGAACCCCGAAAAATTCCAAAATTGAACACAACACTCCGGTTGTTCTATGTTGACACTAGAAATATTTTGAAAGAAATAAAAGGCAACGGATATCGTTCCGTCCCCAAAGGTGGCACGTTCCCTATCGAAACCATCACGCTTGTTGTGAGTAGCTCTAGTTTGTGAGAAGCTTATACTCAAACCTGCCCCAAATGGGACAAAATTTTTACCACGACATGTTGATGCCGCTCCATGATAGCATGCCAGGTTTCATGAATTTCAGACGACTTTTGGATTTACTAGAATTTAAAAACCAGGTATCTCAATGTTTTGCCGGCAATCAACAGCGCCCTAGTGTTTGAATTTCATTCCCATCTCTTGCATGGGACCTAGAAATTCACCCAAGGACACACATGTGATTTTTAAACCAACTTTGGTGCACTAGAGCATGTGCTTGTAGTTCAAATTTTAATTATGCACATTAAAGGCCCAGAAACTCAATTAATGTATAAAAAGGCCAAATGAACCCCGAGAAATTCCAAAATTAAACACAACACTCCTTTTGTTCTATGTTGACACTAGAAATTTTTTGAAAGCAATAAGAGGCAACGGATATCGTTCCGTCCCCAAAGGTGGCACGTTCCCTACCGAAACCATCATGCTTGTTGTGAGAAGCTTTGGTTTGTGAGAAGCTTATACCCAAACCTGCCCCAAATGGGACAAAATTTTTACCGCGGCATGTTGATGCCACTCCATGATACCATGCCAAGTTTCATGAATTTCAGACAAGTTTCGGATTTACTAGAATTTAAAAACCAGGTATCTCAACGTTTTGCCGGCAATCAACAGTGCCCTGGTGTTTGAAATTAATTCCCATTTCTTGCATGGTACCTAAGCATGCACCCAAGGACACAGATTTAATTTTTCAACCAATTTATATGCACGGAGCATGTGCATGTATTTCAAATTGGAATTCTGCACCTGAAATGGCTAGAAAAACAGTTTAATGTATAAAATGTCCAAACGAACCATGAATAATTCCAATTCTTTTATGACACACATATAGTTGCATGTTTACTAAAGATAAAAGGTCTAGCAATTCAAACACTGTCCATTGCCGCTGTGACCCCATTATGTTATTCAAATCAAGATGAAAAATCATGTAGACCCCACACAGTTTATTATCACCAACCGTGTGAGATGTAGTACAAAATATCTTGGAGCACCGTCGGTGTATAGTACGCCTATGGCTTATGCAAAAAGGTGCATCGGCTACAGTCCACAGTCGGCGTGTCAAGCACACTAGCTCGCTTCCCAAATACTCCCACCTTTGCATCCCTCGCAATCTCGAAAATATTACTGCCTCATAATCTCAAAAATATCAACCGCCTGAAAGGTTTTAACGTTTGATAGCACACGATTAGTATGTGCGGACTGTGTGCGATGTCTGTTACCCCCACTCTGCTTCAGTCCATTATTCAAATTTTCAGTAGCCCCGGCATTTTACTCCCGCCTCTGCATCCCTCGCAATCTCAAAAATATCTGCTCGCCCTTGATCCAAATTATCAGTAGCCTCGCCTTGTTACTCCTGCCTAGTAAAATTTTCAGTTGCCGTAGTATTTCCTCAAACACCACCTTGCCCCCCCACTCCACACATACCACACACTCCCCAAAACCTCCGCTCACACAGACACACACAACCCTCGAAACCATTGGTAGGTCGCCGCCATCACCGGCGCCTCCATCCTGAACCTCTGCCTGTGTGCCGGGGAGCTCAAGGAGCCAACGGCCAAAAAGAGGTTTATCGCAGCCTTTTCGCCCGACGCCGGCAAGGTGTCCCCGTCGTCCTCCACGGGCTCGATCCACCGTTGCCAGTCCCCCGATCTTCCCGCCGCCGCGCCCCTACGCCGGTTCAGGACTTCCCCATCCTCGCTTGGACCCAACAACCGACGAGGTCCTACCTCGGGGTCCGGCAGCGGCGGTGGGGGACGTGGGTCGCTGATACGTCTCCAACGTATCTACTTTTCCAAACACTTTTGCCCTTGTTTTGGACTCTAACTTGCATGATTTGAATGAAACTAACCCGAACTGACGCTGTTTTGAGCAGAACTGCCATGGTGTTATTTATTGTGCAGAAAACAAAAGTTCTCGGAATGACCTAAAAATCCACGGAGATAACTTTTAAAAAATATAAAAAATAATAGCGAAAGAATCAAGGCCAGGGGGCCACACCCTCTCCACGAGGGTGGGGGCGTGCCCCCTCCCCCTGGGCGCACCCCCTGCCTCATGGGCCCCCTGGAGCTCGACCGACCTCAACTCCAACTCTATATATTTGGTTTCATGGAGAAAAAATCGGATAGAACGTTTCATCATGTTTTACGATACGGAGCCGCCGCCAAGCCCTAATCTCTCTCGGGAGAGCTGATATGGAGTCCGTTCGGGGCTCCGGAGAGGGGGATTCATCGCCGTCATCATCATCAACCATCCTCCATCACCAATTTCATGATGCTCATCGCCGTGCGTGAGTAATTCCATCACAGGCTTGCTGGATGGTGATGGGTTGGATGAGATTTACCATGTAATCAAGTTAGTTTTGTTAGGGTTTGATCCCTAGTATCCACTATGTTCCGAGATTGATGTTGCTATGACTTTGCTGTGCTTAATGCTTGTAACTAGGGCCCGAGTGCCATGATTTCGGATCTGAACCTATTATGTTTTCATGAATATATGTGAGTTCTTGATCCTATCTTGCAAGTCTATAGTCACCTATTATGTGTTATGATCCGACAACCCAGAAGTGACAATAATCGAGATACTTCTCGGTGATGATGGAAGTTTGAGGAGTTCATGTATTCACTATGTGTTAATGCTTTGGTCCGGTACACTTTTAAAAGGAGGCCTTAATATCCCTTAGTTTCCATTAGGACCCCGCTGCCACGGGAGGGTAGGACAAAAGGTGTCATGCAAGTTCTTTTCCATAAGCATGTATGACTATATTCGGAATACATGCCTACATTACATTGATGAGCTGGAGCTTGTTCTGTGTCACCCTAGGTTATAAATATTACATGAGGAATCGCATCCGACATAATTATCCATCATTGATCCAATGCCTACGAGCTTTTCACATATTGTGCTTTGCTTATTTACTTTACCGTTGCTACTGTTACAATCATTACAAAACTGCTATCGTTACCTTTACCACTATTACCATTACTATCATACTACTTTGCTACTAAATACTTTGCTGCAGATACTAAGTTATTCAGGTGTGGTTGAATTGACAACTAAACTGCTAATACTTGAGAATATTCTTTGGCTCCCCTTGTTTAGAATCAATAAATTTGGGTTGAATACTCTACCCTCGAAAACTGTTGCGATCCCCTATACTTGTGGGTTATCAAGACTATTTTTTGGTGCCGTTGCCGGGGAGCATAGCTCTATTCTTTGAGTCACTTGGGATTTATATCTATTGATCACTATGAAGAACTTGAAAGACGAAAGAACTAAGATTTTTCCCTCAACTACGAGGGGAGGTAAGGAACTGCCATCTAGCTCTGCACTAGATTCTCCTTCTGTTTTGAGTAAGCTTGCGACACCTAAACCTGCTACTGCTATAAATTCTGATATGTCGCATGTTAGTGATGATGCCACTTCTGCTATGCATGATACTTATGATGAAACTACTTCTATGCTAAAAACTACTTTGCCATTAGGTGAATTTCTAGATGAACAACTTGCTAGGGTTAGAGAGAATGAAATTATTGAAGATGAAATTATTGATGATAGTGATGATGAAGGTTCTCCCCCTAAGTATGAATTGCCTGTTGTTCCTGAGGGTTATGTTATGGATGAAGAAACTGCTAGAGATCTTCTTGCTTGCAATGATAGATCCGATCTTAAGAAATTACTAGCTAAACTTAAACAAAAAACTCTGAATGCTAGAATGAAATATGACCCTGCTTTTGCTACTTCACCTATCTTTGTTACTTATAAGGATTATAAATTCTCTATTGATCCTGAAATTATTACTTTGGTTGAATCCGATCCTTTTTATGGTAATGAATCTGAAACTGTTGTGGCACGTCTTACTAAATTGAATGATATAGCCACCCTGTTCACTAATGATGAGGATTCTCGAAATTATTATATCCTTAAGATATTTCCGTTCTCATTAAAGGGTGATGCTAAAACTTGGTTTAATTCTCTTGATCCTGATTGTGTGCGTAGTCCCCAGGATATGATTTATTAGTTCTCTGCTAAATAGTTCCCTCATAAGAAACAAGCTGCCTTGCAAGAAATATATAATTTTGTGCAAATCGAAGAAGAGAGTCTCCCACAAGCTTGGGGGAGGCTTCTCCGATTACTTAATGCTTTGCCTAATCATCCTCTTAAGAAAAACGAAATACTTGATATCTTTTATAATGGACTAACCGATGCTTCCAAGGACCACTTGGATAGTTGTGCTGGTTGTGTTTTCAGGGAAAGAGCAGTCGACCAAGCTGAATTGTTATTGAATAATATGTTGACTAATGAAAATAATTGGACTCTTCCTTAGCCAATTCCTGAGCTAATTGAGCCAACTCCTGAGCCTATTCCTAAACCAACTCCCAAGAAGAGGGGAGTTCTATTTCTCAGTCCTGAAGATATGCAAGAGGCAAAGAAATCTATGAAAGAAAAAGGTATTAAAGCTAAAGACGTTAAGAATTTACCTCGTATTGAAGAAATACATGGTCTTAATATACCGCATGTTGAAGAAACACATTGTCTTGATAACCCGACACAGGTAGTAAAGGTAAATTCTCTCTATAGATATGATAAAGTTGAAATCCCGTCTACTAAATTTCCTAGCCAATGTTTGGATGAATTTGATGACTTTATTGCTAGACAAGAAAGTTTTAATGCTTATGTTGGTAGAGAATTAAATAGTAATGCTAACATGATTGGACGCTTGAGTGATTATATGGCTAGAGTTAAAGATGAACTTAAACTCATTAGCAAATATGCTTCTATGGTTACCACTCAAGCAGAACAAGTACTTAAAGCTCAAAGTGATTTGCTCGATGAATTAAATAATAAACATGATTTTGCTGTTAGAGTGGCTACTAGAACTGGTAGAATGACTCAGGAACCTTTGTATCCTGAAGGCCACCCAAAACGAATCGAGCAGGATTCTCAGAGAAATAATTTAGATACACCTAGTCCTTCTAAAAAGGAGAAAAGGAAAAATGATAGGATTTTGCATGCTTCTAGTGAACCTGTTATAAACACACCTGAGAATCCCAATGATATTTCTATTTCTGATGCCGAAACACAATCAGGTGATGAACATGAACCTAGTGTAATGTTAATGATAATGTTCATGTTGATGCTCAACCTAGCAATAATAATGATGTAGAGATTGAACCTGTTGTTGATCTTGATAAGCCACAATCAAAGAATCAACGTTATGATAAGAGAGAATTTGTTGCTAGGAAGCACAGTAAAGAAAGAGAACCATGGGTTCAGAAACCCATGCCTTTTCCTCCTAAGCCATCCAAGAAAAAAGGATGTTGAGGATTTTGAGCACTTTGCTGAAATGATTAGACCTATCTTCTTACGTATGCACTTAACTGATATGCTTAAAGTAAATCCTTATGCTAAGTATATGAAGGATATTATTACAAATAAAAGAAAGATACCGGAAGCTGAAATTTCCACCATGCTTGCTAATTACACTTTTAAAGGTGGAATACCGAAGAAACTTGGAGATCTAGGGGTACCTACTATACCATGCTCCATTAAAAGGAACTATGTTAAAACTGCTTTATGTGATCTTGGAGCCGGTGTTAGTGTTATGCCTCTCTCTTTATATCGTAGACTTGAATTGAATAAGTTGACACCTACTGAAATATCTTTGCAAATGGCCGATAAATCAACTACTATACCTGTTGGTATTTGTGATGATGTGCCTGTTGTGGTTGCAAATGTCACTATCTTAACGGACTTTATTATTCTTGATATTCCCGAGGACGATAGTATGTCGATTATCCTTGGTAGACCCTTTTTGAATACTGCAGGGGCTGTTATTGATTGCAACAAAGGCAATGTCACTTTTCATGTTAATGGTAATGAGCATACGGTACACTTTCCAAGGAAACAACCTCAAGTTCATAGCATCAATTCTATTGGAAAAATTCCAACTATCATTTCCTCTTCCTACTGTCAAGAAAAAACATGATATTCTTATTATCAGGGATGTTCATATCTCCATTGAGGTAACCTAGTGTTATTCGAAATTTTTCTGGTTCCATCCTATTCGGAATGAGTTTGTTAACAAGACTTGATCACCCTTGTTAGTGGATTCCTTTTGATGATCATGAGATGGATGAAACTAGAAGGCACAAACTTCTGTACCCTCTTTTTTACTTTCTGTTATTTAGAATAAATAAAGCAAAAATAGTATTATATGTCTGCTTTTTGAATTATCCATGCAATAAAAAATATCCCAAAAATAAAAGTGCTCCAAATGCCTTGCAAATTTAGTATGATTTTTTATGGAATATTTGAGGATTTTAGGCGCTGAGAACACATCAGGGGGGGCAATCACCTGGCCACGAGGTTCCAGGGCGCGCCAACTCTTACTGGGCGCGCCCCTGCCTCGTGGGCCCATGGTGCCCCCTCCACTTATTCATGCACCCACATACTCCATCTTCCTCCCAAAAAAATCCCCATCCAGCTCAAGCACGAGTTCTAGCTCATTTTGCTGTGATTTTCGATTTCCTTGCTCAAGACTCCATTCACAAAACTGCTTTGGGAGATTGTTCTTTGGTATGTGACTCCTCCAATGGTCCAATTAGTTTTTGTTCTAGTGCTTTATTCGTTGCAAATTTTTGCTGCCTACGTGATCCTGTTCTTGAGCTTGCATGTCAAATTTATGAGGTCCCAAGTAATCTAATGCATGATATAGGCTCTAGGCACTTAAGGGAGTAGTTGCTATCAGTTTTATTGAGTTAGATGCACTTTTATTTTGAAGTTACTAAAAATTTCAGAAATTATCCAACGCTCCAAGGATAAACAAGCTAAGGAGAAAGAAAAGGCCAAGTATAATCTTCCTCGCGTAGCGGAAGTAAGGCCGTGTGAGTGGCCTTGTGATAATTTCTTGACAGCAGCTGGGATTTATGCAGGCCTCACCGACTTCCTCCATGACCGGATCGAACAGTATCTCTTACTCACCAATACTTTTGTGCAAAACTTTTACTATTATCCTTAGAATTCACCTTTGGTGGCAGCCTAGATGAACCACATCGTAGAGATGTGGATGGTTTTATTGACACTATTACTGCAGGGAAATCGAGGAAGGTTTCCGATGCAAGAATAACTAGCATACATTTTCCTGTTTTACGCTACTTTGCTATATTTGCTAGTCGATGCTTAATTGGTCGCAAAAATTGTGGAAACCTTAGTGTTCCTATTATTATTCTGTTCCATGCCTTATTTGGTGATAACACTTTTAGTATGTGTGTCGTTATTGCTAAACGATTAAGTCTAAACCGTACAAAGGGCCCCATCTTTGGAGGTATCTATGTTGCACGCCTTGCTAAACATTTTGAGATACCTATTAGGCATTATGAGAAAGAGGAGACACTGCTGCCTCTTACCTTTTTAGATTACAGGAGCATGGTAGCGCATGAGTTTATTGTTGACAATGATGATAAGATGCTTCTGTATAACCTGAGATTTAATAAGAAACACAATGAGATTATTACCCTGCCCATGCCTTCTTTGTTTGATTTAACTGCATGCCATTACCTTGTCTTGCCGAAGGCTGTGTATGCGCATCGAGGCCAGACATCCGCTCTAGAGCCTGAGCTGGAACCACCACTGGACCCTTATCGTCCATCATCTTATTAGTGGCATCCGGAGGAGAACACCAGCCAGTGGTATCCTGATGACACTCCACAGTACACCGGGGAGAGTAGCCGCTATCCATGGCCGTAGACCAACTTAGGCCAAAAGCCTAAGCTTGGGGGAGTATGTATTTCTCACCGACATTACATTCATGTTCACACACTCATTCTAGTTGTCG
The DNA here is from genome assembly GCF_018294505.1 of Triticum aestivum. Taxonomy (NCBI): domain Eukaryota; kingdom Viridiplantae; phylum Streptophyta; class Magnoliopsida; order Poales; family Poaceae; genus Triticum; species Triticum aestivum. The sequence continues at coordinate 214,440,298 of NC_057807.1, read as the reverse complement.
GTGCTCATACTCTTTCATTGTATTATCCATGCTAGTTTAATTTCTTTCTAGCTTTCTTCTTGTGTGTTTGATAAACCTTAAGAAAAACCAAAAAAATTAGTTAGTTTAATTTCCATGCTTGTAGTAGTAATTAAAATGAAAACTCAAAAAGATTTCTCGTTCTTCTTTTACTTGATGGGAGCTTTCCCGTGTAAATAGTTTTGTTTTTCTTTTCTTTACTTTGGGGGTCGAGAGGAGAAGACCATAATGAAAATGTTTAGTAGCTCTCATATGCATGATTGTTGATTTAACTTAGAGCCCATATTACTTTGTCTTCTCCCTTGAATTGAATGCTTGCAGATTCCAGCTTAGTCCAATGCACGTGCACTATTATTATTATACACATCGTTCGGTCGTGCAAGTGAAAGGCAATAATGATGATATATGATGGACTTATTGGGATGAGAAAAGCTGGCATGAACTCGACCTCTCTTGTTTTTGTAAATATGATGAGTTCATTGTTTCTGAGTCAGCCTGTTATGATGTAAACATATTTGCAATGACATTTAGAGATTATAGTTGCTTGTGCCATGCTTGATTAGCTATGAGTTATAATGTTTTACCTTGCGTGCCAACATGCTATTAAAATGGTTGTGATGTGATATGATAGGGTGGTATCCTCCTTTGAATGATTCGAGTGACTTGACTTGGCACATGTTCACGCATGTAGTTGAAAACAAAATCAACATAACCTTCGTGCTATTTATGTTCATGGTGGATTATATCCTACTCATGCTTGCTCTCGGTGTTGATTAATTTTAATGCATGTTCATGACTGTTGTCGCTCTCTTAGTTGGTCGCTCCCAGTCTCTTGCTAGCCTTCACCTGTACTAAGCGGGAATACTGCTTGTGCATCCAAACTCCATAAACCCCAAAGTTATTCCATATGAGTCCACCATACCTTCCTATATGCGGTACTTACCTGCTGTTCCAAGTAAATTTGTATGTGCCAAACTCCAAACCTTCAAATGAAATTCTGTTTTGTATGCTCGAGAAGCTCATGTATCAACTAGGGCTGTCTGTATCTTCCATGCTAGGTGGGTTATTCTCAAGGGGAGTGGACTCCGCTCCTCATTCACGAGAAAATGGCTGGTAACCGGGATGCCCAGTCCCATGATCAAAAAGATCAAAGCAAATCAAAATAATTAAACAAAACTCCCCCAGGGCTATTGCTAGTTGGAGGCACTCATTGTTTCGAGCAAGCCATGGATTGATGCTTGTTGGTGGTGGGAGGGTATAAACTTTACCATTCTGTTTGGGAACCGCCTATAATGTATGTAGCATGGAAGATATCGAGATCTCTTAGTTGTTGCGTTGACAGTGAAAGTATACCGCTCAAAATGTTATTCATCTCTATTTTAAAATCAAGCTTCGGCACCTCTACAAATCCTCGCTTCCCTCTGCGAAGGGCCTATCTATTTACTTTTATGCTAAGTCATCATCCTCTTATTAAAAAGCACCCGCTAGAGAGCACACTGTCATTTGCATACATTACTATTAGTTTATATTGGGTCTGACTTGACTGGATCTCTTTTACCATGAATTACAATGCCTAGTCAGTCCTTGATCTTTAAAGGTGCTCTGCATTTATGTTTTGCGGTCTCAGAAAGGGCTAGTGAGATACCATCTTGTTATATCATATTATGATTGTTTTGAGAAAGTGTTGTCATCCGAGATTTATTATTATTGCTCGCTAGTTGATTATGCCATTGATATGAGTAAACATGAGACCTAAGTGTTATTGTGAATATGGTTAGTTCATAATCTTTGCTGAAAACTTGAATGCTGGCTTTACATATTTACAACAACAAGAGCAAACAGAGTTTGTAAAAGTTTTTATTTATCACTTTTAGTTTATCAACTGAATTGCTTGAGGACAAGCAAAGGTTTAAGCTTGGGGGAGTTGATACGTCTCCAACATATCTACTTTTCCAAACACTTTTGCCCTTGTTTTGGACTCTAACTTGCATGATTTGAATGAAACTAACCCGGACTGACGATGTTTTCAGCAGAACTGCCATGGCGTTATTTATTGTGCAGAAAACAGAAGTTCTCGCAATGACCTGAAAATACACGGAGATAACTTTTGGAAAATATAAAAAATACTGGTGAAAGAATCAAGGCGAGGGGGCCCACACCCTGTCCACGAGAGAGGGGGGCACCCCTCCCCCTGGGCGCGCCCCCTGCCTCGTGGGGCCCCTGGAGCTCCACCGACCTCAACTCCAATTCTATATATTTGGTTTCACGGAGAAAAAAATCAAAGAGAAAGTTTCATCGCATTTTATGATACGGAGCCGCCGCCAAGCCCTAATCTCTCTCAGCAGGGCTGATCTGGAGTCCGTTCGGGGCTCCGAAGATGTGGATTCGTTGCCGTCGTCATCATTAACCATCCTCCATCACCAATTTCATGATGCTCACTGCCGTGTGTGAGTAATTCCATCGTAGGCTTGCTGGACGGTGATGGGTTGGATGAGATTTACCATGTAATCAAGTTAGTTTTGGTAGGGTTTGATCCCTAGTATCCACTATGTTCTGAGATTGATGTTGCTATGACTTTGCTATGCTTAATGCTTGTTACTAGGGCCCGAGTGCCATGATTTCAGATCTGAACCTATTTTGTTTTAATGAATATATGTGAGTTCTTGATCCTATCTTGCAAGTCTATAGTCACCTATTATGTGTTATGATCCAACAACCCCGAAGTGACAATAATTAGGATACTTCTTGGTGATGACCGTAGTTTGAGGAGTTCATGTATTCACTATGTGTTAATGCTTTGGTCCGGTACTCTATTAAAAGGAGGCCTTAATATTCCTTAGTTTCCATTAGGACCCCGCTGCCACGGGAGGGTAGGACAAAAGATGTCATGCAAGTTATTTTCCATAAGCACGTATGACTATATTCGGAATACATGCCTACATTACATTGATGAGATGGAGCTAGTTCTGTGTCACCCTAGGTTATAACTATTACATGAGGAATCATATCCGACATAATTATCCATCACTGATCCAATGCCTACGAGATTTTCACATATTGTGCTTTTCTTATTTACTTTACCGTTGCTACTTTTACAATCATTACAAAACTGCTATCGTTACCTTCACCACTGTTACCATTACTCTCATACTACTTTGCTACTAAAAACTTTGCTGCAGATACTAAGTTATCTAGGTGTGGTTGAATTCACAACTCAACTGCTAATACTTGAGAATGTTCTTTGGCTCCACTTATGTCGACTTAATAAATTTGGGTTGAATACTCTACCTCGAAAACTGTTGCGATCCCCTATACTTGTGGGTTACCAGTCGTCAAGATTACAGATCGGGAGACCCACACCCGTTGGTGGCTCGGTAGCTTCCACACGGCCGAGCTCGCGGCCATGGAGTACGACCGCTGGTTAGTCTGCTACCACGGCGCGGCGGCTAGGCTCAATTTCCCCTTCGGCACATGTCCTGTCCACCTCGTTCCGCCAGAACCAGGGGTGGTGAGCTCGGCTATGGCACGGGAGGACCACGAGGCATGGGAGCGCCTCGAGGCCGAGGCCACCAACGAGGGCTACATGCAAGAGCTCCACCGGCAGCATCCGGAGCTCGTGGAGGCGGAGTGAGCGATCTTTGCCGGCACAGAGGGCGGCAAGGTTATCGCGCTCTCCTCCGATGACAAGGTCAAAGGCGGCGAGGATGGTGGCGCGGAGGGCGGCGAGGTTATCATGCTCTCCTCCGATGGCGAGGTCGAAGGCGGCGGTGACGGCGGCGCGAAGGGCGTCGAGGTGGGCCCTGAGGACGAGGAGATCGACATAGACGAGTGGAGGAGTGCCTTCCCCAACGACCCCGACGACGGCACCGGCCCGGACCCGCCTCGCGGCACACCGTACATGACGAGGAAGGATTGGCTCGACCTCTACTTCGACCGAAAGTAGTTTACCTTAGTTTAAATTTATGTTCTATGTTCGGTTATGCAAAACTATCTATGTTTATGTTTGAATGCATGCTACTTTCGGTTCAACTTGCTTTGAACTTGATCAAATTGAAGCTTACAACATTAAGTTTAGGGGATCGAGTAGAAAGGGCCAAAAATTCCTGGAGTATATATATGTATGTATGTATGTATATATATGGTGGGTCTATTATGATAACACCCCTTAAGAGCTTATTCTGCTAACACCAACCCCTTATTCTGCTAACACCCCGACCGAACCAAAACAAAAAAATAAACAGGTCAACCCGGCCACCCCCACTCCTCCCACTTGTCGTCGTACCCACCCACCACCGTACCACCTCTCTCCCTTCCCCACCACGACCGCAGCACCTCCTTCCCCCACCCCCGCAACACGCGTCGATCTCCTGCGGCCCGTCCCACCCACGATCTCCCTCCACTCGCCGGTACGACACCCCTCCCCCGGCCACCTCTCAGCACGAGCCTGGGCCGGATCCAGGCCACGGCGATCCCCCCGCGACGTCCCAGTCCTGGCGCCGGATCCAGGCCGTGGCGGCCCCCCGAGACTCCCCACCGACGGAGCCAGAGGAGGCGGCCTCCCGCGATGACCCGCCGCCACCTCCAGCCGGCGTAGTCCGGGGCGACCACCACGCTAGCGACATGATCCACACCGAGATCGCATCTGGCACCACCGTGTTGCCCGTTTCGACATCGTGGACCTGCAGTTTGGTCCTTGTGGGCGGGCGGTCGGGCCACCTGTCCGGCGGCTCCACCGACGGTGCAGCTCGGTCGCACATGTAGTTCACCCCCCCCCCACCACTGCTACCTCTCCCCGCCCTCGGCGACCTTCTTCTATGCCGCGATGGCCTGATCCACCCTCCCCCGCCCCGGCAACCTCCTGCTGTGTTCGCGACGGCCGGATCCACATAGCCGCCCCGGCGACCTCCTGCTGCGTTGCGGCGGTCGAATCCACACACACCGCCGCTGTCGTCCCGCTCCTCGCGGTTCCAGAGCCACCTCCACGACGCTCCACCGCTGAAACAACCTCCGCCACACTCCTCCCGCCGACGTCCACTGCTAGACCGACCTCCTCCCACGCTCTACCTACTGCAGTTGCTTGGGCACGCGATGCGGGTCGGCACGCCTGGCCGTGCAGTTGACGGCTCGTGCAGTTGATGCTGCTCCACTGCTTTTTTAGCTCATAAGGTTCCCAGTGCAATGCATCTCGTGCAGTTCCAGCTACGAGCTGGATTTGATGCTACCCTGACGCATTTCACATTTGGTGTGTTTTGTTTTCCTTCTTCCAGTTTTGCAGTGAACCTCCACGAGATGCAATGGCACTTGCAGTGCATATCGTTGTCGCCTGCGGTTCACTACACTTGGCCTCGCAGCAGGGCAGCCTGCTCGTCCCTCACTGGAGCAACACGGTCATGGCGATGCAGTGCACCGTGATTCCGCGTGTAGTGCAATTTTTTTGAAAGTGCAATCAATTTGTGTAAAAAGAATATGTTTCATTACCCCTATGTATGAAGTGCAATTTCTTTCGTGTGTTTGAAAGAATCAGTCGACTATATCAACACCTGCGGTGCGTTTAGTTTTCGGATGTGGTTCACTTTTGAGAGTGATGTCGTTCACTTGTGCCCAAAAATGAAAGTGCTAAAAATTTAGCGCAACAACAGATAGTAATGAGGTTCACTTTGATATATGTCATGGTTCACTTGCCTCCTCTCTACGGTCCACTCTTGTTCACAAAAAATTGAAAAAAAGACAACAAAAACTCGTCTGAGAAAAATTTATGTTTGAGAAAATAAATCATGAAGTTCGCTTGATCGTTTGATGAAGTGCGGTTTGACGACAGTGACACAAAATGAATGAAGTCCCCTTTTGACGACATTGCAGTGCGTTTTGACCTTGTCTGTGGTTCACTCTCAAAAAATAAGAATGGTGCACTCTTGTTATATAAAATAGTTAGAAAAAATGACAAATGAATCATGCAGTCCGTTTGCCTCTCTGATGCAGTGCGGTATTCAGACTGAAGCAGTGCAGTTTTATGTCCGATGCAGTGCGCCTCGTTGATTTTGGTGTCGTGAAAAACAGTGTCCGCATTTCGGTAATTTGGAAACTGCTCTTAAACCATAATGAATTAGAGAGGGTGTTCTACATGCAAAAGTTGCGCCTCGTCGATATATTTCCAACGGCGTATCATTTGCATCATTCTGATAAATGGTTTGAACAAATTTATGAAAATACGTTCGCTGTCACTCACCGGCAGCCGCACCGTTTTCAAAATTAATTTAAAACTGTGAGGAATCTGAAAACAAGTTCTACATATGAAAGTTGTGTCTTGTCCATAGCTTTCCAAGGACGTATTACACGCCTCGTTTCGACAAACGCTTCATAAACTAGAGTGAGAAAAGTACCGAAAATTGAAACAAATTCATAAAAACGTAATTCTGCGATTTAGTAAATTTGAAACTGCTCTTAATCCGTAACGAATTAGAAAAAAATAATAGATATGAAAAAGATGCGCCTCGACGATATCATTCCAGCGGCGTATCATTTGCTTTATTCCGATGACCGGTTTAGAAAAAATTGGGAAAACGCGCTTGCTGCCACTCGTCGTTTGCTGCACCGTTTTTGAAATTGTTCTTAAACCGCGAGGAATCTCGAAAAGTGTTTAACATGGCGAAGTTGCACCTAATCGATAGTTTTCCAACGGTATATTATACGCCTCATTTCGATCAACGGTTAAAAAACAAGAGAAAAAAAGTACCAAAAAAGCACTGTGTGCAGGTTTTTACGACGCGAAGTTCACTAGTGTGTATTGTAATGCCCTTGCTACAGAAAGGGCACTGCTCTCACGTTGAGCGTGCAGTGCGGAAGGATATCAGAATAACTATTCTGCTAATATTAGCAGAATAGACCGGCTGTATATATATATACATCTGGACTATTTTGTTTCGCGAAACAGAATATTATTCTGTTACCCTACTTGAACTGACGTTTTCAAGCGGTTGTACTGATGATTTTTGAGCGGTTGAACTGATGCTTTCAGTTCTGTTTCAGAAATCGCCTTCCATAGTTCAATTTTTTTTGCAAATTTTTTGTCGGAACGGGGCGTGTAATATATCGTTGGAAAGCTCTTGACAACTATATTTTAAGTATATTGAACGTTTTTGCAAAATCATTATGGTTTAAGAGAAGTTTTGGAAAAGCCGTTTTTTTTCAAAACCGAAAATGTGAATCGTATTTTGGACTCAATTTTCAAACGGTTTGTCGGAATTGAGCAAATAAGATGGCGTTGGAAAGCTGGTGAAAATCTGCATCTTCCATAGATGTATTTTTTTTTTCTAATTTTATACGATTTAAAAGTAATTTGAAAAATGGTGGCTCGGCAAAATGTATTTTCGTGATTTTTTGCAAACGGTTTGTCGGATTGACGCAAATGATATGGTGTTGGAAAGTTATGGAAAATGCGCAACTTTTTCGTTTTGAAATGTTTTTCTAATTCCTTACATTTTAAAAACGAATTCGAATACGGTCAAATTTGATTTTGAACACGATTTGTTTAAAACTTTTGTCGAAATGAGGCAAATAATATACCGTTGGAAAGATATCGAAAATATGAAACTTAGTCATGTTGAACATTTTCTCAAATTCGCAACCATTGAAGAGTAATTTTGATTACGGTGAGACCCATCGTGTTGTTTTTCCGTCAGAAAAACAGAGTACTTGTAATGATCTACGTGTGCGTTTGTACTGATGTATTCTTCGGAGATTAATTTTGAAAGGTTCCGAAAAAATACTAATTGAACTCATGTTTGCATGGGTTTGTACTAAGCGTGTTTTCACTAACTAGACTTTGCTCTGTTTTTTCTGTATGGTTTACCTCGTAACTTTTCAACGGTTCACGGTATTATCGTCCCCGAACTTGCGTGGTTTATATCGTTGAACTGAATGACAATTTTTTAAAGAAAATGTTTTGTGTGTGTTTTCTTAACTAATATTTTTTCAACGATGTTCTGGACTTCTCTCATTTTACGACTTGAACTTTTACCATTTGAATTTCCGTGGGGTTTCTTTTTTTTGAGATTTTTTCTCAAACTTATCTAGGACGTGGTGTTGAACTTACAATTTTTTCAATGATGGACGGCTCACGCATGCAGCCTTGAACTGCTTGCTCGCTGCCACTTATGGCTATCAATCATGGAAAATCCTGACCATAAAATCACATTTTTCTCACGAAACCAAACTCTTGAACTTGCTACACAACAACCTTTGAACCTCCAACAAGAACATAATATATATCATACATCACTTTTTTATCGTGTTCAATCATGCACCCAAAAACTTAAAACACAACAAAATATCAGTTGTTTGGCTCAAAACCTCCTATATATTTTTTTTGAGCTGGTGTTCTTTTTGTCATTGAACTGTTGTTGAACTAACCACACCGTTGCCAAGTCTGCACCCTCAAATACAGTACAATATTTTTACAAACACATAGTTCACTTCTAGACAAAAAAATCTTCTCCCATAGCTTTCCTTGCTACCTTTAGCACAATCAATTGGACAGAAAAGCACACATGATTTTACATACAAAAATCACCCCCACGTCCACCAGCTGGACTGATCTTTTGCTTTTTTCGATACAAAAATCACCTCCACGTCCACCAGCTGGGCTGATGCTTTGCTTTCTTCTACTTCATGGTCATGCACAAGTTCATAAAACTGTTGAGCAAAAGCTCTTCCCAAGAACTTGCTAGTTCTATTTTTTGAACTATCCCAACCAGCGATGCTTCCCTCTAGGACAAAGAAGAGATAAAGAAAATGAAAAGCAAAAACAAAAACCAAAAAGAATGTAAGAACCTCAATAAATTTAGGATTCTCTAGAAGAAGCAACATCAACACTTGCATAGTCGGCAGACATAACATGCAAAGTCGCAAAAATAGAACTGAACTAATATACATATTTGTCAGCAAACTTATGGTCTCTCGAGATCTGAACTGATTGTGTTACAAGCACACGCACAAATTCCAACGAGCTGATGTGAGTAATGTTAAGAAGATAATCAAGTCCATGTATATTAATTGGGAGAAGTTCAAAAAATAAACTTTTAAAAAGTTTGTATTGTTTTTGCTATAACAACTATAGTCATCTTTTTGCCAACCAAGTATATTACAGGGTTAAAATAAGATTTTTTTGAACTAAACTAAAATAATAAATTGTACTGAACACCTAAAGAGCGTGTTATTTTTCACATCTCCCCAACTACTCAATTAGCAGGACACATGTACGCATTTTAATAGCAGAAGAAAAGTGTGTGTGTGTGTGTGTGTGTGTGTGTGAGAGAGAGAGAGAGAGATTGTTGTGAGAGTGTTGTTGACACATGCGGAGGACTTCCATCAGCTCTCAACTTGGACGGCTGCCAGCAACCATTGTGGACTGGCCGATGGTGGTGTGGCCCAAGCAGAGGAGGTCGGTGGTTGTCCGATGCGTTGCCGGGACGAAGTATAAGAATTAAACTGAACAGATTTTAGATATTGAACTAAACCAAAAGAAGAAACTAGACATCACACGTACTTTAGCTTTTGGTTTGAGCTTTGTTTGTTTAGATTTCTAAAGTCATGTAGCAGTTATACCTGAACTTGTGTGACACATTTTTTTATTTAGTTGAAAGCATCTAATTTTTTTAGAATATGCTACATGAAGAGGAAGGGTGGAGGCATTGAGATGCATACCTAAAGCACACATGCATCAATCGCACGCATGTGCACATGTGGTCGGCGGTGGCGCTGCAACCTGTGGTGTGCTTGCTGCCTTGAATGTGCACCATAGCATTAGCCTGCAGCTGGAGGAGAACGCGACCTGCAGCTAGAGGAGGACACTAATTGGAAGCTAGAGAGATGCGAGTGCGCGATCGTGGGTGACGACGGCCAGACCTCATCGTTGCGTCAGTGAACGACCTTGGGTGTCGGCGCTGAATGAACTATGGTGCCGACGGTGAACGTCCTAGGAGTTGATGTGGCTCGAGTGTTCTGCATAAGTATCCGTTAGGAAAAATATGAGCCATGTATTATCAGCACAAACCACTTTTATAGCTATTCATCTCACTAGCATTTACATAAACTACTAAGTAGCACACAAAAAAGGCTTGCATTTGTCAAGCACAAAAAATCACCTCTGCTGGACGCACATAGACTGCTGATGTATTTGAAACTTCCATGGATGTGCAGCAAAAGAAGAAAAAAAATCCTTTGTCATACTAATAATTTGTTTAGATAAGAATTTGAAGCACATAAAACTGGCTAACAGTGGCCACCTAGGGATTTATACGAACACCCACCAGGCACAAATGCTACACACAACTCATGAGCTAATTTCCTGCATAGAGTGCTTCAGAGATAACTTACAGTTTAGTATGAATTATGTGCAAAATTATCTAGCACCAATACTATGATGAAATGGATCTTATGCTGTTGGAGGGCATTTTTCATCACAAGAACTATGTTTAGGTTGGTACTCACCACTAAGCCAACAATTGGGTTGCAGATCTACATGAATGAAGGCAGAGCATGTGAAAGTCCAAGAGTCTGCACAAATATGGCAAAGGTGAGATAGTCAGTGTGCAGTAATCTATAGTAGAATTTGTAGTATCAGCAACTCTAGTATAAATTCCATGAGTTTCTTGGTAGAAACAACTCCACCAGTAAGTTGTTACTAAATTTAATAATACTCTTTTTTGTTATCTAGCAACAGCAAATGTTTGATTTGAAGAGTGATGACTGGGACAACCAAAACTTTGATACAGACTAGGTGGAAGCACAAGAATATAGACTAAAATAAGAATTTAACTGAAAATTAGAAATTGAACTGAACTATAATTAGAAATTGAAGGAAACTAACGTTTTTGCCTTGGAAAACCCAAAGTATCAGTATCACAAACCAATTTCTTGGACATGCCACTACAGGTTTTAATCCACTTTTTTCAATGTGTATACTTAGGGCGTTCACAAACCACTAGCTATCAGTTCAAGAGTTTGTCCATCAGCTAGTTTTTGTCCATGTCGTAGGTACGAGGTCACAACAGCAATTATTGATAAAATCATTTTTTTCATCCATCAGCTAGTTTTTGTCTATGTTGTAGCTACGAGGGAGAGAGCAGCAACATCACATCGTGAGAGAGGATGCATCATTAGTAGTTCAAGAGTTGGTACAGAGCACTTCTTAAATAAGATGGAACAGAGCAAGAGTAGTACTGATATAAGAGAGAAGATGGGAGGGAGTGCACGGGGGTGGCAAAGGTGGACGACCTGAGTGTTGCATCATTGAACGGCCTCGTGTTGAGGCGGTGAACGGCCTAAGATGGCGGAGGCGAGCTAGCAACAGTGGGGTTCGAGAGGTGTTGTGCGGCCGTTGGGTCCTGACGGCGGAAGCATCCGGGCGTGGGCACCGAGCCAACCCATTTGCGCGTGGCAGCATGTGCAATGGCTATGGCGCATCGGCTCGTGCAGCCAGGGGATGAGGAGGCGCGTGTGGAGCTAGTGGCGTTCGGTGGCGGGGAGGCAAGCAGGGGAGCTGATGGGTGGCGACGCGTGCACGAGTCCAGGCGGGCGGCGGCACGCGGATCCGAACTGCTACTTGCGACGAACTAGGCCACCGTAATGCCATGGGATTGGACTGAGGACGGTGCACCAGGGATAGTGAGCAGCTCGTCGGGCCGATGCCGACAAGCGGTACCACGGAGACGATGGTCTTCAAAGCATCTATGACTACAACTTGAAAGCACAAAACACATGTTTTTTGTCAGTTTTAATTTTATCTGAACTTATCAGTTTCCTGGCTTCGAAATTTCAGAATTGTATACAACAAACTTGTACAGGTTTTCTAATTCCCGATTGTTTTCCTTTGTGAATTCCTCGGGTTGTAACAATGAGCTTGTTTCTCTTTTGAACTCACGGATTCGATGTACTGAACTCAACCTGTTTGTGGCTATTTTTTCTCAGAGGAAATTTTGTGATCTGAGACTACTTCCTCTCAGCCTTATACCATTTTGAACCGATGCCTTCAACACAATCTTTTTACTACACAAACAAAATTAACTGAAAGGGAGCTCCTTCACCTGGAATATGTACTGAAAGTGGACGCTAAAGTGTCCTAAAGAACCAACAACTGTTGAACTGAAATACACAAGAGAAGGAGCATTTACATCCAAGGTAACTCTATGTTATACAACAATAACTGAGCATATATGTCCATAAGTTGAAGGGTAACAGACCTCAAGATGCCATTTCCTCTCATCCTTATACATCTTCCTTCCAATATTCATCTATTTTTGAGCTGCTGCCTTTTATTTTTTTATGCATCCTACCAAAAGAAAATGGACCGAAATTTCAAAGAGGAACATAATTGAGTAGAGATAGTTATTCGGTTTTATGTCAAACTTTTTATTTAGAAGAAAATGACTATATCTTTGATGCAAACTTAATTTGAGCAGAAAATGTTCATCTTTTGACAAATCGAAACCACTAGCTACAGTTTTTTTTGCTTCCAATCTTTGAACTGAGAAAAATTATGAGATTGTTTTTTGCTCCCAACCTCCTGCATATATATTCTCAATCTGGTATTTTTCTGTCACTTGAACTAAGCAAAGAAAAGCAGCAATTAAGGCATTCTTAGCCAGACTAAGCACCCCCCTAAATCCCACACAACAAAGCATGTTATATGTATTTTTTTCATGAACTGATGATTGTTCACGTACTGAACTGAGAGCACCTAGTTTGTCGCCGAAGCGAGTGCTAGCCTGCCAAGAAAATGGTTGTTGGGGTTCGACTCTCTGATGTCCTAGGCGGAGGAGGCTTCATCTCTCACTTGCCCTCTCTGTTTGCTTTGCTGCCACCCGGCCAGAGCATTATAGTGCAGCCAAAGAATTCCCATAATATACATAAGCAAACCACAAGTGCTAACAGTTGATAACCCGCAAGTGTAGGGGATCGCAACAGCTTTCGAGGGTAAAGCATTCAACCCAAATTTATTGATTCGACACAAGGGGAGCCAAAGAATATTCTTGAGTATTAGCAGTTGAGTTGTCAATTCAACCACACCTGGATAACTTAGTATCTGCAACAAAGTATTTAGTACCAAAAGTGGTATGATAATAAAGGTAATGGTAGCAAAAGTAAAGATAATTGTTTTGGGGTTTTTGTAGTAGTTGTAATAGTAGCAACCGAAAAATAAATAAGCGAAGAACAATATGTGAAAAGCTCGTAGGCAATGGATCAGTGATGGATAATTATGCCGGATGTGATTCCTCATGTAATAGCTATAACATAGGGTGACACAGAACTAGCTCCAATTCATCAATGTAATGTAGGCATGTATTTCGTAAATAGTCATACGTGCTTATGGAAAAGAACTTGCATGACATCTTTTGTCCTACCCTCCCGTGGCATCGGGGTCCTAGCAGAAACTAAGGGATATTAAGGCCTCCTTTTAATAGAGAACCGGAACAAAGCATTAGCACACAGTGAATACATGAACTCCTCAAACTAAGGTCATCACCGAGAAGTATCCCAATTATTGTCACTTCGGGGTTGTGAGATCATAACACATAATAGATGACTATAGACCTGCAAGATAGGATCAAGAACACACATATATTCATGAAAACATAATAGGTTCAGATCTGAAATCATGGCACTTGGGCCCTAGTGACAAGCATTAAGCATAACAAAGTCATAGCAACATCAATCTCAGAACATAGTGGATACTAGGGATCAAACCCTAACAAAACTAACTTGATTACATGGTAAATCTCATCCAACCCATCACCGTCCAGCAAGCCTACGATGGAATTACTCACGCACGATGGTGAGCATCATGAAATTGGTGATGGAGGATGGTTGATGATGACAACAGTGACGAATCCCCCTCTCCGGAGCCCCGAACAGACTCCAGACCAGCCCTCCCGAGAGAGATTAGGGCTTGGCAGCGGCTCCATGTCGTAAAACATGATGAAACTTTCTCTCTGATTTTTTTCTCCCCGAACGTGAATATATGGAGTTGGAGTTGAGGTTGGTGGAGGTCCAGGGGGGCCACGAGATAGGTGCACGCGCCCCCTGTCTCGTGGACAAGCCCTGGGCCCCCTGGTGTATTTCTTTCGCCTAGAAATTCTTATTAATTCCAAAAAGTGCCTCCGTGGATTTTCAGGACATTCCGAGAACTTTTCTTTTCTACACATAAAACAACATCATGGCAGTTCTGCTGAAAACAGCGTCAGTCCGGCTTAGTTTCATTCAAATCATGCAAGTTAGAGTCCAAAACAAGGGCAAAAGTGTTTGGAAAAGTAGATACATTGGAGACGTATCAACAGTATGCATTTTTTAGGCTACCAGGACATCAGTGCAATCCAGATAGATTTAGACAAACTACCTACCGATGGTAAACCAAGTGCTAATAGTGAGAAAGAATTAAGGCACACACGAGCATCTGACCAGCTGCTAGTCAGTTATGGAATCTTCGTCGGTTTATGCAGCTTCTTGCTGGCCCTCACGGCGAGTGTGCAGATGGACGGTGACAAGGACACCACCAGGTGACCACAACACAACTCCTCAACTATCCCGGCTGGCTTGGGGTTGATACAATGGTGCAGAATTCTTTTCCTGATGTTTTGTGCATTCTATTTTCGATGCTCCCACAAGCCAGGTCAATAGAGGTAGTTCTCTGAGTTGTTATGCAAGGTGAAATACTGAACCTTTAGAGCTCATTTTCTTGTGGAGGAAGTGGAAGAAGGATTAACTAATCTTGAACCATTCTTGTCACAACAAATATAGTAGAACTGAGATGATTTAACTAATTGAGCTAAGACAATTTTTAACTCATTGAACTGAGACGATTATTTTATAACCGAAATACAGAAACATTTTGCAGTTAGTTTATTATGTTGAACCTCTTTTTTCCAACTTCTCTCAGTGCCATCTCTGAACCTCCATTTTTTGTTATTTTTTTGAACACACGCACACTGTACCATTTTTGTGGTTCTTAATGAGCTGATGATAGAAGATATGTTGAACTGGAATTTGGGCTTCTAGAGCTACCGAATATTTTTGGATCTTTTATGAACCTTTTTTGTTATCTTCTACTGAACACCAAACCACAATTACAATAAACAGATGTACCACACAAATAGTGTGCATTTGTACTATCCATAACAAGGAATTAACAAAAACCAACTCATTTTATGAAGAAAATAATTTTTGAACTTGGTTTGAGCTTCATTCATATCTGAAATTGGACTTATGATTGGCAAGTACATGAACTGAACAATATATAAAGATGCACTGAATTTTTTTAGCAAACCTGGACCTTCAGCTAGCCAACAATGAACTGTACATCGAGTGCGGAGTTGGTGCAGATGGCAGTTGGGAGCTTCGCGGGGAGGCAACCTATTGGCCCTCGTGGCTGAGGGGTAGAGATGACAATATCAATCCCCGTGGTGCCCAGGGAGCTCGCCCAGTGGAGGAACATGAGCATCCACATCCAAGTGGCCGTAGAGCTTTAACTCCCCTTTACCAGGAGATGGCGAGCATGAAGCCTATGCCTCGTTTTCTTCTCGCTGTTTATAAGAAAAGATGTGAGAGGAGGACAAAGGCCAGGGAATGCTGTTGACTCCTCCACCACTGTTGCATCCCTGTATCCTCCTTGCGCAGGCAACCATTGGGGAGCGAGCGTTGCTGCCGCTTGAACCACCAGGAGGAATCAAAGTGAGATTCTAACGCATCAATGCACACATGTAGTACTACACAACAATATGCATATGTACTGTACATAATAACAAATTAGCCAAAAAAACAATTTTATGAGCACGACCTGACAAGAACAGACATGAATTGACACATACACATGAACTGATTACAAATTTGCATAGGATTTAAGTGTAATTTGTGGGAGATGAGGGGCTAACCTACGGATCCCATTGGCGAACTGACAAACTATCGAACTGACTGACTGTTATGCTCCACACGAACTGACGTGTTCCTGCAGCAATGTAGTGGAGGGGTCATGGACGGCGCGAGGATGGGGGCACCAACGGCGATGGAGTGCGAACTCGGCGCGGTGGGAGGGACGGCGGTGCATGAGCTTGGCTCCGTGGGAGGGACGACCGCGTTCTAGGGCCAGTGGGGGCAGCACAAGAGAGGAGATGGGGTTCAGGGGTGGTGCGTCGCTGGAGATGGGAGGCAGGGCCGTGGCACGTCACCAAAGGTGGGAGGCGGGGTCGTGGCGCCTTGTCGGAGGTGGAAGCTGGGGGGCGTGGCCTGGCTCTAGAGGTGGGAGAAGGGGGCGTGGTGGGTTGCCGGAGGTGGAGGCCAGGGAGCGCGGTGGGTCGCAGGAGGTGGGAGGCGGGGGGCGCGGCGGGTCGCCGTAGGTGGGAGGCGGAGGGCATGGCGGGTCGCCGGAGGTGGGAGGCGGAGAGCATGGCGGGTCGGGGCCGACGGCGTGTACCGTGTATCGAGGGAGAGAGGTGGGGGTTGTGGGTGTGTGGTCGGTTTGCTTATTTTCTCTTTCTCTCAATTCAGAAAATAGTCAAGCCCTATATATATAGACACACACACTAAGGGTTTTAGTCCTTTAACTTTTAAAGGATCGGCTAGTGATGGCCTTATGACTTGTTTACTTCAGTTCTTCAGAATGTGATACTCTATATGTGCAACTATTTGCCATGAAATTCAATTTCATCAATAACAGTTTCAACAATACCATTGTGAATTACAATATTTGGTTGCTGTTAAGGATATTGCAGTTAACATGCCTTTTCGTTTTTAACAATAACTAGTGTACTTTAGACCTGCACAATACCAGTTTGAATGACTATTTGCTTGTTTTTAAATGTTATGCCTGATGCAGTTAACACACCTTTCCACTTCTTGTTTTGCTTAACTAGCGTGCTTAAGCCTGCACACTGAAGCTATCATTTGTAGATTATGTTGTCTACCATGGAATTAATAGTTGAATCGGACATTTCACTGAATATATCTGTAACCCATTTATCAGTAGGTTAACTAGGGTCATATTTAATATATCTGAGGCTACATAGCAACATACATTGTACTGAATGACCAAATATGCAATCCCAGGATACATAGCAACAAGGAAGAGTGTTACCTTAATGTTTTGATGATTTCTAGATATACATGTAATAAAATCTTATATAATGGGATGGAGGGAGTGTTGTACTACATCATTTTCAATTGTTGTTTAGCTTCTAATATTAACTTGGTGCTTTTAGGTACATATATCATTGCCAAAGTTCCACACTTCGACCCTTTATGGGGCAATGAGATATTCATGAACCAGCATCAAGTGAGGAAACTAATAAAGATTGTTATTAAAATGGGTCAGAAGACGTCAATCGAACTATTTGTTTACACTTTATGAAACACAACAGTGAACTGCGGGATGGTAAGTAAGAACCCTTCCTTCTTTTTACTGCCTGTAATGAGTTGTGTTAGATGACAATGTCTGAATCTTTTTTCCTTTACAGTGGATCTTGAAGCAGTTTACTCAAGATTACCTCTCAAACTACATGATTGGCGGCCGGCCATCACAAGGGGTTGGACTAGAGTCCTGCATGCCTTCTGCATCCAGGAGAGCACAATAGGGCCATTCCACATCACCTTGTTCAGCAACCGGAATGTCTGTCGCCTCTTTCTTTACCATCTATAATACGACAAGTATAGAACCCTGGTTCATCATTCTTTATTTGGTGCTTATGTAATTCTTAAACATATGTCCCCGTGAATCGAATAATGCATTGGTTGTTTGAACCTGATGGATATGAATAAAGCTAAATCCTACTTTCCAGTTTAAATTAGGTACAATTTCAAATAGCAGCAATTAAATTAGGGGAAAATTAGGGTGTGCAGGTCATTACGGTGCACACGGTTAATAAAGCACAGCGTGTGCGATATACATCATAATCCGACACGGTTCACGGAGAGGAAATGTGTGTAACAATACACACAGTTGCCGTTTGCAAAGCATGTGTGATGTCAGACACTATCGCATGCGGTGCGGGAAAACTAAATGTGTGTAATTGTCTACCTATCGTACACGGTTTATAATCATGAACTGTTTGTGATGTGCTAGGCATCATAGAACTCCCGTGCCTGGAATCTGCCTGGAAAACTCCCGTGCCTGGAATCTTCCTGGATTTAGGTGCTACGTCTTGAGCTTGCGTTGGTTTTCCTTGAAGAGGAAAGGGTGATGCAGCAAAGTAGCCTAAGTATTTCCCTCAGTTTTTGAGAACCAAGGTATCAATCTAGTAGGAGGCTCCTCAAAAGTCCCACGCACCTACACAAACAAACAAGAACCTTGCAACCAACACAATAAAGGGGTTGTCAATCCCTTCACGACCACTTGCGAAAGTGAGATCTGATAGAGATAATATGATAAGATAAATATTTTTGGTATTTTTATGATATAGATTGGAAAAGTAAAGATGCAAATAAAAGTAGATTGAAAGCTTATATGATAAAAGATAGACCCGGGGGCCATAGGTTTCACTAGTGGTTTCTCTCAAGATAGCATAAGTATTACGGTGGGTGAACAAATTACTGTTGAGCAATTGATAGAAAAGCGCATAGTTATGAGATTATCTTGGCATGATCATGTGTATAGGCATCACGTCCGTGACAAGTAGACCGACTCCTGCCTGCATCTACTACTATTACTCCACACATCGACCGCTATCCAACATGCATCTAGAGTATTAAGTTCATAAAGAACAGAGTAACGCATTAAGAAAGATGACATGATGTAGAGGGATAAACTCATGCAATATGATATAAACCCCATCTTTTTATCCTCGATGGAAACAATACAATACGTGCCTTGCTACCCCTGCTGTCACTGGGAAAGGAAACCACAAGATTGAACCCAAAGCTAAGCACTTCTCCCACTACAAGAAAGATCAATCTAGTAGGCCATACCAAACTGATAATTCGAAGAGACTTGCAAAGATAACTTAATCACACATAAAAGAATTCATAGGAGATTCAAATATTTCTCATAGATAAACTTGATCATAAACCCACAACTCATCGGATCTCGACAAACACACCGCAAAACGAGTTACATCGAATAGATCCCCAAGAAGATCGAGGAGAACTTTGTATTGAGATTCAAAGAGAGAGAAGAAGCCATCTAGCTAATAACTATGGACCCGAAGGTCTATGGTAAACTACTCACAACTCATCGGAAGGGCCTTGGAGATGATGTAGAGGCCCTCCATGGTCAATTCCCCCTCCGGTGGAGCGCCGGCGAAGGCTCCAAGATGGGTTCTCGCGGATACAGAAGGTTACAGTGGTGGAAATAGTTTTTCGTGGTGCTCCTCGATGGTTTTGGGGTACGTGGGTATATATAGGAGGAAGAAGTAGGTCGGGGGATGCTTGAGGGGCCCACAAGGTTGCAGGGCGCACCCACGTGTAGGGGGCATGCCGGACACCCTTGTGGCCGCCTGCTCTGTTCCCTGACGTCCACTCCAAGTCCCCTGGATCATGTTTGTTCCAAAAAGATCGCTCCCAAAGGTTTCATTCCGTTTGGACTCCATTTGATATTCCTTTCCTTCGAAACACTGAAATAGGCAAAAAAAACAGCAATTCAGGCTGGGCCTCCGGTTAGTAGGTTAGTCCCAAAAATGATATAAAAGTGTAAAGTAAAGCCCATAAACATCCAAAACGGGTAATATAATAGCATGGAACAATCAAAATTTATAGATACGTTGGAGACGTATCAAGAATCCCGAAGCTTAAGTCATGCTCGTCCTCGAGTAGGTAAATGATAAAAACAGAATTTTTGATGTGGAATGCTACCTAGCATAATTATCAATGTAATTTTCTCTATTGTGTCATGAATGTTCAGATCCAAGTGATTCAAAATAAAAGTTCATATTGACATAAGAAATAGTAATACTTCAAGCATACTAACTAAGCAATCATGTCTTCTCAAAATAACATGGCTAAAGAAAGTTATCCCTACAAAATCATATAGTATGGCTGTTGCTCTATCTTCATCACACAAAGTATTTAATCATGCACAACCCCGATGACAAGCCAAGCAACTGTTTCATACTTTAGTAATCGCAAACTTCTTCAACTTTCACGCAATACATGAGCGTGAGCCAGGGACATAGCACTATATGTGGAATAGAATTGTGGTTGTGGCGAAGACAAAAAGGAGAAGATAGTCTCACATCAACTAGGTGTATAAATGGGCTATGGAGATGCCCATTAATAGATATCAATGTGAGTGAGTAGGGATTGCCATGCAATGGATGCACAAGAGCTATAAATGTATGAAAGCTCAACAAAAGAAACTAAGTGGGTGTGCATCCAACTTGCTTGCTCATGAAGACCTAGGGCATTTTGAGGAAGCCCATTATTGGAATATACAAGCCAAGTTCTATAATGAAAAATTCCCACTAGTATATGAAAGTGACAACATAGGAGACTCTCTATCATGAAGATCATGGTGCTACTTTGAAGCACAAGTGTGGTAAAAAGGATAGTAGCATTGTCCCTTCTCTCTTTTTCTCTCATTTTTTTATTTGGCCTTTCTCTTCTTTTTTTGGCATTTCCCTTTTTTTATTTGGTGGGCTCTTTGGCCTCTTTTTTTTGAAGTCCGAAGTCTCATCCCGACTTTTGGGGGAATCATAGTCTCCATCATCCTTTCCTCACTGGGACAATGCTCTAATAATGAAGATCATCACACTTTTATTTACTTACAACTCAAGATTACAACTCGATACGTAGAACAAGATATGACTCTATATGAATGCCTCCGGCGGTGTACCGGGATATGCAATTAATCAAGAGTGACATGTATGAAAAATTATGAAGGTGTCCTTGCCACAAATATGATGTCAACTACATGATCATGCAAAGAGCAATATGACAATGATGATGCGTGTCATATAAACGGAATGGTGGAAAGTTGCATGGCAATATATCTCAGAATGGCTATGGAAATGCCATAATAGGTAGCTATGGTGGCTGTTTTGAGGAAGGTATATGGTGGGTGTATGGTACCGACGAAAGTTGCACGGCACAAGAGAGGCTAGCAATGGTGGAAGGGTGAGAGTGCGTATAATCCATGGACTCAACATTAATCATAAAGAACTCATATACTTCTTGCAAAAATCTACAAGCCATTGAAAACAAAGTACTACGCGCATGCTCCTAGGGGGATAAATTGGTAGGAAAAGACCATCGCTCGTCCCTGACCGCCACTCATAAGGAAGACAATCAATAAATAAAATTGTGCTCAAACTTCATCACAAATCGGTTCACCATATATGCATGCTACGGGAATCACAAACTTCAACACAAGTATTCTAATCACCCAACTAGCATGACTCTAATATTACCACCTCTATATCTCAAAACAATTATCAAGTATCAAATTGATCATAGCATCCAATTCACTTTCTATGATAGTTTTTATTATACCCAACTTGGATACCCACATCATTCTAGGACCAATTTTATAACCATAGCAAATACCATGCTGTTCTAAGAGACTCTCAAAATAATATAAGTGAAGCATGGGAGATCAACAATTTCTACAAAATCAAGCCACCGCCATGCTCTAAAAGATATAAGTGAAGCACTAGAGCAAAACTATCTAGCTCAAAAGATATAAGTGAAGCACATAGCGTATTCTAATAAATTCTAAATCAAGTGGGTTTCTCCCAAAAGGTGTGTACAGCAAGGATGATTGGGGTAATCTAAAAAGCAAAGACTAATATCATACAAGACGCTCCAAGCAAAACACATATCATGTGGCGAATAAAAATATAGCTCCAAGTAAAGTTTCTGATAGACGAAGACGAAAGAGGGGATGCCTTCTGGGGCACCCCAAGCTTAGGATTTTGGTTATCCTTGAATATCTTGGGGTGCCTTGGCCATCCCCAAGCTTAGGCTCTTGCCACTCCTTATTCCATAATCCATCAAATCTTTACCCAAAACTTGAAAACTTCACAACACAAAACTCAACAGGAAATCTCATAAGTTCCGTTAGTGCAAGAAAGAAAAAGCACCACATAAGGTACTGTAATGAAATCATTATTTATTTATTTAGGTGTTAAAACTACTGTATTCCAACTTCTCTATGGTTCATACCCCTACATACTAGCCATAGTTGCATCAAAATAAGCAAACAACACACGAAAAACAGAATTTGTCAAAAACAGGACAGTCTGTAGCAATCTGTAACTCTCGAATACTTCTGGAACTCTAAAACTCCTGCCAAATTAGGAAGTCCTGGGAAATTTGTCTATTGATCTACATCAAAAAGAATCGATGCAAAATCATGTTTCTGTGAATTACTAAAATTATTTTTGTGTGTGCAAAGTTTCTATTTTTCAGCAGAATCAAATTAACTATCACCATAGGTTATCCTATAGGTTCTACTTGGCACAAACACTAATTAAAACATGAAAACACATCTAAACAGAAGGTAGATGAAATATTTATTACTAAAAACAGAAGCAGAAACAAAAATAAAATAAAATTGGGTTGCCTCCCAACTAGCGCTATTGTTTAACGCCCCAAGATAGGCATAAAAGCGAGGATAGATCTAAGTAGTACCATCTTTGGCACTCAATACTTCAATAGAGCACTTATAATCCTTAGGAGTTTCTCTATTTTTAGTAATGATTAATCCCTTAGGCAAGAAATCAAGAAATTCGTTTGTAGCAAAAGGTTCCTTAATGATAGCAAGAAAATTGGGATGAACACTTATTGATTTGAGATCGGCACTTCCGTTACTAGAAGACTCACCCTTATTTTTAGGAACATACATGACCTTGGAAATTTTGGTAGGAGGAGTTGGGGTATTTTTCACAGATGAAAAGGCGGACCGTAAGTTGGTGATAATGTCCTCCAGTTTACCATTTTTTGTAGAATCTAGATCTATTCTTTCATTAACTATAGGTTCTTTTTCTTTAAAAAAATTCAAGGTAACTCCAATCCTAGATCCAAATTGGGTAATTTGATTGTGGATCTTCTTATCCAAATTTTCAATTAACTCAATAGTGGGAACTTTATTTTCGATAATTTCAAGCCTTTGCATCACATGTTCCAAAGTTAAAACAGTTCCATTAACCAAAAGAGGGGGTGGACCAAACAAATCTAACATGGCATTATAAGCATCAAAAGTATGGCTACCCAAGAAATTTCCTCCGGTAATGGTATCAAGAATATATCTATTCCAAGGATTAATGCCTACATAAAAATTGCGAAGAACGGAACTAGATTGCTTCCTAGTAGATCTATTTTGAGCATTGCAAATTCTATGCCAAGCATCCTTTAAATTTTCTCCCTCCCTTTGTTTAAAATTGAGAACTTCATGATCGGGAGTAAAAACGATAACAGGAGGGCTAGCCATAGCGACGACCACACAAAAGGCAAGCGAACGAGAGAGGAGATTGGGAAAGAGAGGGCAAATAAAACGGCAAGGGTGAAGTGGGCGAGAGGAAAACGAGAGGCAAATGGCAAATAATGCAATGCAAGGGAGATGAGTTTGTGATGGGTACTTGGTATGTCTTGACATGAGCGAAGACCTCCCCGGCAACGGCGCCAGAAATCCTTCTTGCTACGTCTTGAGCTTGCGTTGGTTTTCCTTGAAGAGGAAAGGGTGATGCAGCAAAGTAGAGTAAGTATTTCCCTCAGTTTTTGAGAACCAAGGTATCAATCCAGTAGGAGGCTCCTCAAAAGTCCCACACACCTACATAAACAAACAAGAACCTCGCAACCAACGCAATAAAGGGGTTGTCAATCCCTTCACGGCCACTTGCGAAAGTGAGATCTGATAGAGATAATATGATAAGATAAATATTTTTGGTATTTTTATGATATAGATTGGAAAAGTAAAGATGCAAATAAAAGTAGATTGAAAGCTTATATGATAAAAGATAGACCCGGGGGCCATAGGTTTCACTAGTGGCTTCTCTCAATATAGCATAAGTATTACGATGGGTGAACAAATTACTGTCGAGCAATTGACAGAAAGCGCATAGTTATGAGATTATCTAGGCATGATTATGTGTATAGGCATCACGTCTGTGACAAGTAGACCGACTCCTGCCTGCATCTACTACTATTACTCCACACATCGACCGCTATCCAGCATGATGTAGAGGGATAAACTCATGCAATATGATATAAACCCCATCTTTTTATCCTTGATGGCAACAATACAATACGTGCCTTGCTACCCCTGCTGTCACTGGGAAAGGACACCGCAAGATTGAACCCAAAGCTAAGCACTTCTCCCATTGCAAGAAAGATCAATCTAGTAGGCCAAACCAAACTAATAATTCGAAGAGACTTGCAAAGATAACTTAATCACACATAAAATAATTCAGAGGAGATTCAAATATTTCTCATAGATAAACTTGATCATAAACCCACAATTCATCGGATCTCGACAAACACACTGCAAAAAGAGTTACATCGAATAGATCTCCAAGAAGATCGAGGAGAACTTTGTATTGAGATTCAAAGAGAGAGAAGAAGCCATCTAGCTAATAACTATGGACCCGTAGGTCTGTGGTAAACTACTCACAACTCATCGGAAGGGCCTTGGAGATGATGTAGAGGCCCTCCGTGGTCGATTCCCCCTCCGGCGGAGCAGCGGCGAAGGCTCCAAGATGGGATCTCGCGGATACATAAGGTTACGGTGATGGAAATAGTTTTTCGTGGTGCTCCCCGATGGTTTCAGGGTACATGGGTATATATAGGAGAAAGAAGTAGGTCGGTGGACGCTCGAGGAGCCCACGAGGGTGGAGGCGCGACCCCACCTGTAAGGGGCGTGCCGGGTACCCTTGTGGCTGCCTCCTCTGTTGCTTGACGTCCACTCCAAGTCCCCTGGATCACGTTTGTTCCAAAAATATCGCTCCCGAAGGTTTCATTCAATTTGGACTCCGTTTGATATTCCTTTTCTTCGAAACACTAAAATAGGCAAA
Organism: Triticum aestivum; assembly: GCF_018294505.1. Lineage (NCBI taxonomy): Eukaryota > Viridiplantae > Streptophyta > Magnoliopsida > Poales > Poaceae > Triticum > Triticum aestivum. Next base: position 214,415,297 of record NC_057807.1, on the reverse strand, counting down.
AAAAATAGCAATTCGGGTTGGGCCTCCGGTTAGTAGGTTAGGCCCAAAAATGATATAAAAGTATAAAGTAAAGCCCATAAACATCCAAAACGGATAATATAATAGCATGGAACAATCAAAAATTATAGATAAGTTGGAGACGTATCATTAGGTAAAACCAGAAAACTCCGACTAAGATGGCAATGTGAGCACAAACGAGTAGCAAGGATGACACGTTTGAGATATTCGAGATATCGGAAACGATTATATAGGGACCATTGTATGCATCAAGGCTCCCTGTCCCCGACGGTTTTTGGGTCGTGTGGGAAGGACCCCCCTATCGCCCACACTCACTTGGCGACATTTCCAAATGTCGTCGAGGAAAGGGGTTAAAAACTGTTTGTATAGCACCAACGCGCACAAGTGATGGTTAGGAAACCTTAACCATCTTTGATCAACGAGCTAGTCTAGTAGAGGCTCACAAGGGACACGTTGTTTGTTTTTGTATTCACACATGCATTAAGGTTTTCGATCAATACAATTCTAGCATGAATAATAAACCTTTATCATGAATAAGGAAATATAAAATAATAACTTTATTATTGCTTCTAGTGCATATTTCCTTCAGTCTCCCATTTGCACTAGAGTCAATAATCTAAATCAGATCGTCATGTGATTAACACCCATAGTTCACATCGCCATGTGACCAACACCCAAAGGGTTTACTGGAGTCAATAATCTAGTTTACATCGCCATGTGTTTAACACCCAAAGAGTACTAAGCTGTGATCATGTTTTGCTTGTGAGGGAGGTTTAGTCAACATGTCTGCCACATTCAGATCCGTATGTATTTTGCAAATTTCTATGTCTACAATGCTCTGCATAGAGCTACTCTAGCTGATTGCTCCCACTTTCAATACGTATCAGGATTGAGACTTAGAGTTATCTGAATTGGTGTCAAAGCTTGCATCGACGTAACTCTTTGCGACGAACTCTTTATCACCTCCATAACCAAGAAATATTTTCTTGGTCCTCTAAAGATAATTTCGACCGCTGTCTAGTGATCTACTCCTGGATCACTATTGTACCCCCTTGCCAAACTCATGCAAGGTACACAATAGGTCTGGTAAGCAGCATAGCATACATGATAGAACCTATGGCTGAGGCATAGGGAATGACTTTCATTTTCTCTCTATCTTCTGCCGTGGTCGGGCTTTGAGTCTTACTCAGCTTCACACCATACAACATAGGCTGGAACTCCTTCTTTGACTGATCCATTTTGGACTCCTTCAAAATCTTGTCAAGGTATGTACTCATTGAAAATCTTCTCAAGCGTCTTGATCTATCTCAATAGATCTTGATGCCCAATATGTAAGTAGCTTCACCGAGGTCTTTCATTGAAAAATTCTTATTCAAGTATCCTTTTATGCTATCCATAAATTCTATATCATTTCCAATTAGCAGTGTGTCATCCACATATAATATTAGAAATACTACAGAGCTCCCACTCACTTTCTTGTAAATACAGGCTTCACCAAAAGTCTGTATAAAACCACATGCTTTGATCACCTCATCAAAGTGTATATTCCAACTCCGAGATGCTCGCACCAGTCCATAGATGGATCGCTGGAGCTTGCACACTTTGTTAGCAACTTTAGGATCGACAAAACCTTCTGGTTGCATCATATACAACTCTTCTTTGAGATATCCATTAAGGAATACAGTTTTGACATCCATTTGCCAGATTTCATAATCATAAAATGTGGCAATTGCTAACATGATTTGGACGGACTTAAGCATCGCTATGGGTGAGAAAGTCTCATCATAGTCAACTCCTTGAACTTGTCGAAAACCTTTTGCGACAAGTCGAGCTTTGTGGACAGTAACATTTCCATCAGCGCTAGTCTTCCTCTTGAAGATCCATTTATTCTCTATGGCTTGCAGATCATCGGGCAAGTCCACCAAAGTCCACACTTTGTTCTCATACATGGATCCTATCTTAGATTTCATGGCCTCAAACCATTTGTCGGAATCTGGGCTCATCATAGCTTCTTCATAGTTCATAGGTTCGCCATGGTCTAATAACATGACTTCCAGGACAGGCTTACCGTACCACTCTAGTGCGGAACATGCTTTGTTCAACCTATGGAGTCTAGTAGTAACTTGATCCAAAGTTTCATGATCATCATCATTAGCTTCCTCTCTAGTTAGTGTAGGCATCACGGGAACGGATTTCTTTGATGTGCTACTCTCCAATTAGAGAGATGGTATAATTACCTCATCAAGTTCTACTTTCCTCCCACTCACTTCTTTCGAGAGAAACTCCTTCTCTAGAAAGGACCCGTTCTTACCAGCAAAGCTCTTGCCTTTGGATCTGTGGTAGAAGGTGTACCCAATAGTTTCTTTAGGGTATCCTATGAAGACGCACTTCTCCGACTTGAGTTCGAGCTTATCAGGCTGAAGCCTTTTGACATAAGTGCCGCAACCCCAAACTTTAGGAAACATAGCTTAGGTTTCTTGACAAACCATAGTTCATACGGTGTCGTCTCAACAGATTTAGACAATGCCCTATTCAACGTGAATGCGGCTGTCTCTAATGCATAACCCCAAAACGATAGTGGTAAATCGGTAAGAGACATCATAGAACACGCCATATCCAATAAAGTACGGTTACGATGTTCGGACACACCATTACGCTGTGGTGTTCTAGGTGGCGTGAGTTGTGAAACTATTCCACATTGTTTTAAATGAAGGCTAAACTCGTAACTCAAATATTCGCCTCCACGATCAGATCCTAGAAACTTTATTTTCTTGTTACGATGATTCTCCACTTCACTCTGAATTTCTTTGAACTTTTCAAATGTTTCAGACGTGTGTTTCATTAAGTAGATATACCCATACCTACTCAAATCATCTATGAAGGTGAGAAAATAATGATACCCGCCGCGTGCTTGAACACTCATCGGATCACATACATCGGTATGTATTATTTCCAATAAGTCATTAGCTTGCTCCATTGTTCCAGAGAACGGAGTTTCAGTTACCTACCCATGAGGCATGGTTCGCAAGTATCAAATGATTCCAAAAATCCATCCGCATGGAGTTTCTTCATGCACTTTACATCAATATAACTTAAACGGCAGTGCCACAAATATGTTGCACTATCATTATCAACTTTGCATCTTTTGGCATCAATATTATGAATATGTGTATCACTGTGATGGTCATTCAATAAACCATTTACATTGGGTGTATGACCATAGAAGGTTTTATTCATGTAAACAAAATAACAATTATTCTCCAACTTAAATGAATAACCGTATCGCAATAAACATGATCCAATCATATTCATGCTCAACGCAAACACCAAATAACATTTATTTAGGTCCAACACTAATCCCGAAGGTAGAGGGAGTGTGCGATGGTGATCTTATCAACCTTGGAATCACTTCCAACACACATCGTCACCTCGCCCTTAACTAGTATCAAATACCCAGGGGTTACTATGAACACTAGTAAAGTACACATCAATAACATGTATATCAAATATACCTTTGTTTACTTTGCAATCCTTCTTATCCGCCAAGTATTTGGGGTAGTTTCGCTTCCAATGACCATTACCTTTGCAGTAGAAGCACTCAGTTTTGGGCTTAGGTCTAGCTTTGGGCTTCTTCATGGGAGTGGCAACTTGCTTGTCAATCTTCTTGAAGTTCCCTTTCTTTTACTTTGCCCTTCTTCTTGAAACTAGTGGTCTTGTTAACCATCAACACTTGATGCTCTTTCTTGGTTTCTACCTTCGCTGATTTCAGCACCGTGAAGAGCTCGGGAATCTTTTTCGTTATCCCTTGCACATTATAGTTCATCACGAAGTTCTAGTAGCTTGGTGACAGTGACTAGAGAACTCTATCAATCACTATCTTATCTGGAAGATTAACTCCCACTTGATTCAAGCGATTGTAGTGCCCAGACATTCGGAGCACATGCTCACTAGCTGAGCTATTCTCCTCCATCTTGTAGGCAAAGTACTTGTCAGAGGTCTCATACCTCTCGACAAGGGCATGAGTTTGATATACCAATTTCAGCTCTTGGAACATCTCATATGCTCCGCGGCGTTGAAAACATCATTAAAACCTGATTCTAAGCCATAAAGCATGGAACATTAAACTATCAAGTAGTCATCATATTGAGCTTGCCAAACGTTCATAATGTATGCATCTGCTCCTGCAATAGGTCTGTCACCTAGTGGTGCATCAAGGACATAATTCTTCTGTGCAGCAATAATGATAATCCTGATATCACGGACCCAGTCCGCATCGTTGCTACTATCACCTTTCAACTTAGTTTTCTCTAGGAACATATAAAAACATGGGGGAGCTCCAACGCGAGCTATTGATCTACAAAATAATTTGCAAATACTATCAGGACTAAGTTCATGGTAAATTAAAGTTCAATTAATCAAAATTACTAATGAACTCCCACTTAAATAAACATCCTCAAGTTATCTAAGTGATACGTGATCCAAATCAACTAACCCATGTCCGATCATCACGTGAGATGCGGTAGTCATCAATGGTGAACATCTCCATGTTGATCATATCTACTATATGATTCACGTTCGAACTTTCGGTCTCCAGTGTTCCGAGGCCATGTCTGTACATGCTAGGCTCGTCAAGTTTAACCCGAGTATTCCGCATGTGCAAAATTGTCTTTCACCCATTGTATGTGAGCGTAGAGTCTATCACACCCAATCATTAATGACCCACAAGTGTAGGGGATCTATCATAGTCCTTTTGATAAGTAAGAGTGTCGAACCCAATGAGGAGCAGAAGGAAACGACAAGCGGTTTTCAATAAGGTATTCTCTGCAAGCACTAAAATTATCGGTAACAGATAGTTTTGTGATAAGGTAATTCGTAACGGGTAACAAGTAACAAAAGTAAATAAGGTGCAGCAAGGTGGCCTAATCATTTCTATAGCAAAGGACAAGCCTGGACAAATTCTTATATGAAGGAAAACGCTCCCGAGGACACATGGGAATTATCGTCAAACTAGTTTTCATCACGCTCATATGATTCGCGTTCGTTACTTTGATAATTTGATATGTGGGTGGACCGGTGCTTGGGTACTGCCCTTTCTTGGACAAGCATCCCACTTATGATTAACCCCTATTGCAAGCATCCGCAACTACAAAAGAAGTATTAAGGTAAACCTAACCATATCATGAAACATATGGATCCAAATCAGCCCCTTATGAAGCGACGCATAAACTAGGGTTTAAGCTTCTGTCACTCTAGCAACCCATCATCTACTTATTACTTCCCAATGCCTTCCTCTAGGCCCAAACAATGGTGAAGTGTCATGTAGTCGACGTTCATGTAACACCACTAGAGGAGAGACAACGTACATCTCATCAAAATATCGAACGAATACCAAATTCACATGACTACTTACAGCAAGACTTCTCCCATGTCCTTAGGAACAAACGTAACTACTCACAAATCATATTCATGTTCATAATCAGAGGGTTATTAATATGCATAAAGGATCTGAACATATGATCTTCCACCGAATAAACCAACTAGCATCAACTACAAGGAGTAATCAACACTACTAGTAACCCACAGGTACCAATCTGAGGTTTTGGGACAAAGATTGGATACAGGAGATGAACTAGGGTTTGAGAGGAGATGGTGCTGGTGAAGATGTTGATGGAGAATGACCCCCTCTTGATGAGAGGATCAATGGTGATGACGATGGTGATGATTTCCCCTCCCTAGATTGGTTCCGCCAAGGTTCCGCCTCACGGCGGCGGTGTTTCATCCCGAAAGCTTGCTTATGATTTTTTCCAGGGTAAAAGACTTCATATAGCAGAAGATGCCCACCGAAGGACTGCCAGGGGGCCCATGACGCAGGAGGGCACGCCCAGGGGGTACGGCGCGCCCCCCACCCTCGTGGCCAGGGTGTGGGGCCCCTCTGGTGCTTTCTTCACTCAATATTTTTTATTAATTCCAAAAATAACTTCCGTGGAGTTTCAGGACTTTTGGAGTTGTGCAGAATAGGTCTCTAATATTTGCTCCTTTTCTAGCCCAGAATTCCAGGTGTCGGCATTCTCCCTCTTCATGTAAACCTTGTAAAATAAGAGAGAATGGGCATAAGTATTGTGACATAACGTGTAATAACAGCCCATAATGCAATAAATATTGATATAAAAGCATGATGCAAAATGGACGTATCAACTCCCCCAAGCTTAGACCTCGCTTGTCCTCATGCGGAAGTCGATAACAAAAAATATGTCCACATGTTTAGAGATAGAGTTGTCAGTAAAATAAAATACGGACATGAGGGCATCATGATCATTCTTATAACAGTAACATATATATATATATATATATGTGTGTGTGTGTGTGTGTGTGTGTGTGTGTGTGTGTATATATTGTCATATGATTTCTTATGCGCAAGTAATAATCTATCCACAATGTCAAGTATGAATCAGAAACTTCATTGAAAACTGACAAACCATACTCTTGGTCATTGAAGCAATTGCAATTTATCATAACATTGGAAAGAGTCAATATAAGAGCTTTTCAGCAAGTCCACATACTCAACTATCATTTAGTCGTTCGCAATTGCTAACACTCACGCAATACTTATGGGTATGAAGTTTTAATCGGACACAGAGAAAGATAGGTGTTTATAGGGTTGCCTCCCAACCTTTTACCTCAAGGGTAATGTCAACAATAATAGTTCATGCTAGCTTACATCTAATTGGATATATATATCAGGATCTTTCCAACACAAGGTGCTTGCCAAAGGACAAAATGTAAAAAGGAAAGGTGAAGATCATCATGACTCTTGCATAATGTATAAGACAAGAATAAAAGATAGGCCCTTCGCAGAGGGAAGCAGAGGTTATCATGTGCTTTTATGGTTGGACACACGAAATCTTAATGCAAAAGAACGTCACTTTAGATTGCCACTTGTGATATGGACCTTTATTATGCAGTCCATCACTTTTATTGCTTCCATATCACAAGATCGTATAAAGCTTATTTTCTCAACACTAATAAGTCATACATATTTAGGGAGCAATTTTTATTGCATGCAACATGACAACTTACTTGAAGGATCTTACTCAATCCATAGGTAGGTATGGTGGACTCTCATGGCAAAACTGGGTTTAAGGATATTTGGAAGCACAAGTAGTATCTCTACTTGGTGCAAAGAATTTGGCTAGCATGAGGGGAAAAGGCAAGCTCAACATGTTGGATGATCCATGACAATATACTTTATTTCGGATATAAGAAAACATAACCCATTACGTTGTCTTCCTTGTCCAACATCAACTCTTTAGCATGTCATATTTTAATGAGTGCTCACAATCATAAAAGATGTCCAAGATAGTATATTTATATGTGAAAACCTCTCTTTCTTTATTACTTCCTATTAATTGCAACGATGACCAAAACTATGTTTGTCAACTCTCAACAACCTTTATGCATCATACTCTCAATATGTGAAGTCATTACTCTCCATAAGATCAATATGATCTCTTTTAGTTCTATTTATTCTTTCTTTTTCTTTTATTCCCTCAAGATCATAGCAAGATAGCAGAGCTCTTGACTCAACACTAATCTTTATTATATATAGCTCACGGACTCGATTACATAGAGGAATCATAAAGCAAAACTCAAAACTAAATCATTCTAAAACTTTATTCTACTAGATCAAGATATTACCGAAAGGATCGAACTAAGTAAAACGGTAAAGATAGGAGTGTGATGGTGATACGATACCGGGGCACCTCCCCAAGCTTGGAAGTTGCCAAGGGGAGTGCACATACCCATGTGTTTATGTCTCCTTCTTCGGATGTGGTGATGACGGAGTTGTTGATGATGTAGGCTTGTCGTCCGTCTTCCAAGGCATAGGCTCACCATCATAGAAGGATGATCGAGTCTACGGGATCCTCAAATCTGCAGCCAAACTCATCCTCTTGAATCTATATTCATACTCACAGTTTTGGTTTTGTAGGTCATAGATCTAGGCTTGGAGGTGCTCGAGTTTCTCATGAAGCTTGAAAATGGTCTCCCCAATGTTCTTGGAATCCAGCTTGTGGTTGTTGGTGAACTCCGTGATCATCATCTGGTTGGCGTTGAGTCCGTGTTCCACCATCCCTTGGCACTTGAAAACTTGTTGTTCCATTGCTTCGAGTCTTGTCTCCATGCGTCCGGTCCTCCTTGGTCCCTCAACATCGTGGATGTGCAGCACCCCCTCACGCATCTCAATGGTTTGAGGGTGTTGCAACACCTCCGCGAGGTAGGGGTTGATGACCTTCTCGAAAAACTTGTCCTTGGGGGTGCTTGAAGACATCATGGTGATCTAGATCTGTCAGAAAAAACGCTCGAAAGAAAGATAGAGGATATTTGCGTGATACGGTGGTCAAAACCTTTAGGAGGTTATATAAATTAATTTTTATCGACCAAAAGAAGTATCGTGCAAGAAAACAGAGTCCGGAAGGCACACAAGGTGCCCACGAGCAGGGGGGCGCGCCCAGGGTGTAGGGCGCGCCCTCCACCCTCGTGGACGCCTCGTGTCCTTCCCGGACTACTTCTTATTTTCCTATTTTCTTAAATATTCCAAAACAGAGAAAAATTGCTATTAGAACTTTTTTGGAGTCGGTTTACTTACTGTACCACATACCTATTCCTTTTCGGAGTCTGAAACATTCTGGAAAGTGTCCCTTATGTATTCCTCCGGGTTACTGTTTCACTAACACTAGTTTCAGCATTTATAGGATTACCTGAGATATAATGTTTGATCCTTTGACCGTTCACCACCTTCGGATACGTGCCTTCAAAGTTGTTGATTTTTATGGCACTGGAACGATAGACCTCCTCGACAATGTAAGGACCTTCCCATTTAGAGAGAAGTTTTCCTGCAAAAAATCTTAAACGAGAATTGAAAAGCAAAACATAATCACCTACATTAAACTCACTCTTCTGTCTTCTTTTGTCATGCCATCTTTTAACTTTTTCTTTAAACAGTTTGGCATTCTCATAGGCTTGAGTCCTCCATTCATCAAGTTAGCTAATGTCAAATAACATCTTCTCACCGGGAAGTTTGAAATCATAATTGAGCTCTTTAATGGCCCAATATGCCTTAAGTTCTTGTTCGAGAGGTAAGTGACATGCTTTTCCATAAACCATTTTATACGGAGACATACCCATAGGATTTTTATATGCAGTTCTATAAGCCCATAATGCATCATCAAGTTTCTTGGACCAATTCTTTCTAGATCTATTAACAGCCTTTTGCAAAATCAATTTAAGCTCGCAGTTACTCAGTTCTACTTGGCCACTAGACTGTGGGTGATATGGAGATGCAATTCTATGATTAAGATCATACTTAGCAAGAAAAACACCATGAATAAAATGTGAACCACCATCAGTCATTAGGTATCTAGGGACTCCAAACCTCGGAAAAATAACTTCTTTAAGCATCTTAGTAGAGGTGTTATGATCAACACTACTAGTTGGAATAGCTTCTACCCACTTAGTAATGCAATCAATAGCAACTAAACTGTGTGTATACCCATTAGAGGAAGGAAACGGTCCCATATAATCAAAGCCCCAAACATGAAATGGTTCAATTACAAGAGAATAATTCATAGGCATTTCTTGGCGTCTACTAATATTATCAATTCTTTGACATTCATCGCAAGACGAGACAAACTTACAAACATCCTCGAAGAGAGTAGGCCAATAAAAACCGGATTTGCAATACCTTATGCGTAGTTCTATCTCCAGCTTGGTGTCCTCCATAAGCCTCGGAGTGACACTTACGTAGGATATGTTCTTGTTCATACTCAGGTACACAACGTCTAATAACACCATCTACTCCTTCTTTATAAAGGTGTGGGTCATCCCAGAAGTAATGTCTTAAATCATAGGAAAACTTTTTCTTTTGCTAGTATGTGAAACTAGGTGGTATAAATTTAGCAACAATGTAATTAGCATAATCAGCATATCATGGAGCAGTACGAGAAGCATTTATGACAGCTAATTGTTCATCACGAAAGCCATCATCAATAGGTAGTGGGTCATCATCAACATTCTCTAACCTAGACAAGTTGTCCGCTATAGGGTTCTCAGCTCCCTTTCTATCAATAATATGCAAATCAAATTCTTGTAGTAGGCGAACCCATCTAATAAGTCTAGGTTTAGCATCTTTCTTTTCCATAAGATATTTAATAGCAGCATGATCAGTGTGAACCGTTACTTTAGAATCAACAATATAAGGTCTGAACTTATCACAAGCAAATACATCTGCTAAAAATTCTTTCTCATTAGTAGCATAATTTCTCTGGGCACTCTCTAGAGTTTTACTAGCATATTGGATAACATTTAGTTTCTTATCAACTCTTTGTCCTAGAACAACACCTACAGCATAATCACTAGCATCGCACATAATTTCAAAGGGTAAATTCCAATCAAGTGGTTGAACAATAGGTGCAGAAATCAAAGCTTTCTTAAGTATTTCAAATGCTTCTACACAATCATCATCGAAGACAAAAGGAATATATTTTTGTGAGAGATTAGTCAAAGGCCTAGAATTTTTAGAGAAGTCTTTAATGAACCTCCTATTAAAATCGGCATGACCAAGGAAACTTCTTATACCTTTGATGTCCTTAGGACACGGCATCTTTTCAATAGCATAGACTTTAGCTTTATCAACTTCAATACCTCTTTCAGAAATTTTATGCCCCAAGACAAAGCCTTCATTAACCATAAAGTGGCACTTCTCCCAATTCAAGACAAGATTAGTTTCTTCGCATCTCTGCAAAACTCGATCAAGGTTGCTCAAGCAATCATCAAAATAAGATCCATATACGCAGAAATCATCCATGAAAACCTCAACAATCTTTTCACAAAAGTCAGAGAATATAGCCATCATGCATCTTTGAAAGGTAGCAGGTGCATTACATAAACCAAAAGGCATACGTCTATAAGCAAAAGTACCGAAAGGGCAAGTAAAAGTGATCTTTTCTTGATCCTCCGTTGACACAGGTAGTTGAGAGAAACTAGAGTAACCATCTAGAAAGCAAAAATGTGTATGTTTGGATAATCTTTCTAGCATTTGATCAATAAAATGTAAAGGGTAATGATCCTTTTTAGTAGCTTTATTTAATTTGCGGAAATCAATTACCATCCTATAACCTGTAACAATTCTTTGCGGGATCAATTCATCTTTATCATTAGGAACTACAGTAATGCCTCCCTTCTTAGGGACACAATGGACAGGACTTACCCACTGACTATCAGTAACGGGATAAATTATACCTGCCTTTAGGAGCTTTAGTATTTCTTTTCTTACCACTTCTTTCATCTTAGGATTCAACCGTCATTGGTGATGAACAACTGGTTTGGCATCTTTCTCCAATTTTATTTTGGGTTGGCATAGAGTGGGACTAATGCCCTTAAGATCATCAAGAGTATATCCAATAGCAGCACGGTGCTTCTTCAGAGTTTTCAATAATTTCTCTTCTTCATGCTCTGAAAGGTTAGCACTAATAATAACAGGATATATCTTCTTTTCATCAAGATAAGCATATTTAAGAGTATCAGGTAGTGGTTTAAGCTCAAGCACGGGATCACCCTTGGGTGGTGAAGGATCCCCTAGAATTTCAACAGGCAAGTTGTGTTTCAAAATTGGTCCATGTTTAAAGAATACTTCATCTATCTCCCTTCTTTCATTCATAAACATATCATTTTCATGGTCTAGCAAATATTGTTCTAAAGGATCATTAGGAGGCACGCCAATAGAAGCAAGACCAATAATTTCATCCTTACTAGGCAATTCTTTATCATGGGGTTGTCTACGAAATTTAGCAAAATTAAACTCATGAGACATATCCCCTAAACCAATCGTAACAATATCCTTTTCGCAATCTATCTTAGCATTAACAGTATTCAAGAAGGGTCTACCAAATATAATGGGACAAAAGCTATCTTGTGGGGAACCAAGAACAAGAAAATCAGCAGGATATTTAACTTTCCCACACAAGACTTCAACATCTCTAACAATCCCAACTGGTGAAATAGTATCTCTATTGGCTAGCTTAATTGTAACATCAATTTCTTCTATCTCAGCAGGTGCAATATCATGCATAATTTCTTTGTATAAGGAATGAGGTATTGCACTAGCACTAGAACCCATATCACATAAGCCATGATAACAATGATCTCCTATTTTAACAAAAATAACAGGCATGCCTACAACGGGTTTATGTTTATTTTTAGTGTCAGGTCTAGCAATTCGAGGAGCTTCATCACAGAAGTAAATAACATGCCCATCAATAATATCAGCCAAGAGATCTTTAACCATAGCAATACTAGGTTCGAATTTAATTTGCTCAGGTGGTGTAGATATTCTAGTATTACTCTTACGAACCACAGTTGAAGCTTTAGCATGATCCTTTATCCTAACAGGGAAAGGTGGTTTCTCAATATAGGTAGTAGGGACAATAGGATCATTATAAGTGATAGTCTTTTCTTTAACTTTAATAGGTGCAACTACTTTTACTTCGATGGGAGAATTATATTTAAACCACTTCTCCTTAGGGAGGTCAACATAAGTAGCAAATGATTCACAGAAAGAAGCAAGTATCTCATAGTCAAGTCCATATTTAGTGCTAAATCCACGAAAAATATCGGTATCCATAAAAGATTTAACACAATCAAACTTAGGTGTTATACCTGACTCCTTACCTTCGTCGAGATCCCAATCTTTAGAGTTGCATTTAATTCTTTCCAATAAATCCCATCTGAATTCAATAGTCTTCATCATAAAAGAACTAATACAAGAAGTATCGAGCATGGAGCGATTGTTTAGAGAAAGCCGAGCATAAATTTTTTGAATAATCATTTCTCTTGGGAGCTCATGATTGGGGCAGGAATATAACATTGACTTAAGCCTCCCCCAAGCTTGAGCGATACTTTCTCCTTTGCAAGGCCAAAAATTATATATATAATTACGATCATGATGAACAAGATGCATAGGAAAAAAACTTCTGATGAAATTCCAATTTCAATCGGTTGTAGTTCCATGATGCCATATCATCACATAGCCTAAACCATGTCAATGCCTCTCCCTTCAAAGATAAAGGGAAGACCTTCTTCTTGATAACATCCTCGGGCATACCTGCAAGCTTAAATAATCCACAAACTTCATCCACATAGATTAGGTGCAAATCGGGATGCAATGTTCCATCTCCTGTAAAAGGATTAGCTAGCAGTTTCTCTATCATACCCGAAGGAATTTCAAAGTAAACATTTTCAGTAGGTTCAGTAGGTTGAGGAGCAACTCTTTGCTCTACTGGTCGGGGTGAAGATACCCCGAACAAGCCCCTCAATGGATTATGTTCCATAGTAACAAGTGACGGTAAATTTTAGCACACTATATAAAATTTTTCCTTACCAAGTTACACTTACCAAAGGCGCTTCACTCCCCGGCAACGGCGCCAAAAAAGAGTCTTGATGGCCCACAAGTGTAGGGGATCTATCATAGTCCTTTCGATAAGTAAGAGTGTCGAACCCAACGAGGAGCAGAGAAATGACAAGCAATTTTTAGTAAGGTATTCTCTGCAAGCACGAAATTATCGGTAACAGATAGTTTTGTGATAAGCTAATTCGTAACGGGTAACAAGTAACAAAAGTAAATAAGGTGCATCAAGGTGGCCCAGTCCTTTATGTAGCAAAGGACAAGCCTGGACAAATTCTTATATGAAGGAAAACGCTCCCGAGGACACATGGGAATTAACATCAAGCTACTTTTCATCATGCTCATATGATTCGCGTTTGTTACTTTAATAATTTGATATGTGGGTGGACCGGTGCTTGGGTACTGCCCTTTCTTGGACAAGCGTCCCACTTATGATTAACCCCTATTGTAAGCATCCACAACTACAAAAGAAGTATTAAGGTAAACCTAACCATATCATGAACCATATGGATACAAATCAGCCGCTTACAAACCAACGCATAAACTAGGGTTTAAGCTTCTGTCACTCTAGCAACCCATCATATACTTATTACTTCCCAATGCCTTCCACTAGGCCCAAACAATGGTGAAGTGTCATGTAGTCGACGTTCACATAACACCACTAGAGGAGAGAGAACATACGTTTCATCAAAATATCGAACGAATACCAACATGACTACTTATAGCAAGACTTCTCCCATGTCCTTAGGAACAAACGTAACTACTCACAAATCATATTCATGTTCATAATCAGAGGGGTATTAATATGCATAAAGGATCTGAACATATGATCTTCCACCAAATAAACCAACTAGCATCAACTACAAGGAGTAATCAACACTACTAGTAACCCACAGGTACCGATATGAGGTTTTGGGACAAAGATTGGATACAGGAGATGAACTAGGGTTTGAGAGGAGATGGTGCTGGAGAAGATGTTGATGGAGATTGACCCCCTCCCGATGAGAGGATCGATGGTGATGATGATGGTGATAATTTCCCCCTCCCGGAGGGATCTTTCCCCGGCAGAACAGCTCCGCCGGAGCCCTAGATTGGTTCCGCCAAGGTTCCGCCTCGTGGCGGCAGTGTTTTATCCCGAAAGCTTGCTTATGATTTTTTTTCTAGGGTAAAAGACTTCATATAGCAGAAGATGGCCACCGGAGGACTGCCAGGGGGTCCACCAGGCAGGGGCACGCCCAGGGGGTAGGGCGCGCCCCACCCTCGTGGCCAGGGTGTGGGCCCCCTCTGGTGCTTTCTTCACTCAATAGTTTTTATTAATTCCAAAAATAACTTCCATGGAGTTTCAGGACTTTTGGAGTTGTGCATAATAAGTCTCTAATATTTGCTCCTTTCCAGCCCAGAATTCCAGCTGTCAGTATTCTCCCTCTTCATGTACACCTTGTAAAATAAGGGAGAATAGGCATAACAATTGTGACATAACGTGTAATAACAGCCCATAATGCAATAAATATCCATATAAAAGCATGATGCAAAATGGGCGTATCAATCATCAGTTGGTGTCTCAACATGATGAACTGTCGCAATGGTGCATACTCAGGGAGAACACTTATACCTTGAAATTTAGTGAAGGGATCATCTTATAATGCTACCGCCGTACTAAGCAAAATAAGATGCATAAAAGATAAACATCACATGCAATCAAAATATGTGACATAATATGGCCATAATCATCTCGTGCTTTTGATCTCCATCTCCAAAGCATTGTCATGATTTCCATCGTCACCGGCTTGACACCTTGATCTCCATCATTGTGTCGTGGTCGTCTCGCCAACAACTGCTTCTACAACTATTGCTAATGCATAGTGACAAAGTAAAGCAATTACATGGTGTTCGCATTTCATACGATAAAGAGACAACCATAAGGCTCCTGCCAGCAGCCGATAACTTACAAAACATGATCATCTCATACAATAACATCTATCTCATCATGTCTTGACCATATCACATCAGAACATACCCTGCAAAAACAAGTTAGACATCCTCTACTTTGTTGTTGCAAGTTTTATGTCGCTACTACGGGCTTCTAGCAAGAATGGTTCTTAGCTACGGCAAAAACCACAACGGTGATTCGTCAAGTTTTCTGTCTTAACCTTCTTCAAGGACCGGCCGTAGTCAAATTTGATTCAACTAAAGTAGGAGAAACAGACACTCGCCAGCCACCTTTATGCAAAACTAGTTGCATGTCTGTTGGTGGAACCGGTCTCATGTGCGTCGACATGTAAGGTTGGTCCAGGGCGCTTCATCCCACAATACCGCTGAATCAAAATAAGACGTTGGTGGTAAGCAGTATGACTATCAGTGCCCACAACTCTTTGTGTTCTACTCGTGCATATCATCTACGCATAGACCTGGCTCTGACGGCCACTGTTGGGACTTGTTGCATGGAAAACAAAAAAATTATACGCATACGCAATGATCTATCCATCTAGATGCATAGCAATGAGGGGGAGAGTGTGTCTACGTACCCTTGTAGACCGTAAGCGGAAGCGTTTGACAACGCAGTTGATGTAGTCAAACTTCTTCTAGCTCCGACCGATCAAGTACCAAACATACGGCACCTCCGAGTTCGGCACACGTTCAGCTCGGTGACGTCCCTCACATTCTTGATTCAGCAAGACATCGAGGTATTAGATGAGTTTCGTGAGCATGACGGCGTTGTGACGGTGACGGTGAAGTGAACTCCGCAAGGCTTCGCCTAAGCACTATGAAAATATGACCGAAGGCATAAACGGTGGAGCGGTGTGCCGCACACGGCTAGGCAATTGTCTATTTTGTGCTAGGCACCCCCTCCTCCTATATATAGGTGGGAGGGAAGGAGGAGCAGCCATAGGAGGCACCCAAATAGGAGGAATCCTACTTCGAGTCCCTCCCAAGCCGCGTGCCCCCCTGCCATATATAACCGAGGGGGAAGGAAAGGGGGGGAGAGGGAAGGAAGTAGGAATCCTAATCCACACTTTCCTTGCCCTCCCCTCTTTCCATCTCCTCCTAATAGGGCTGGCCTCTATAGGGGCGCACCAGGGCTAGTGTGTTCTCTCGCTTGGCCCATAAGGCCCATATATTTGCCGGGGGTGCCCGAAACTCCTTTCCGGTGACCCGATAAGTACCCGGTACCTTCCGGAACACTTCTGGTGTCCGAATACCATCGTCCTATATATCAATCTTTACCTCTCGACCATTTCGAGACTCCTCGTCATGTTTGTGATCTCATTTCACGGATAAGATTCGGACACCAAATCACATAACTCATAATACTATATCGTCAACGAACGTTAACTGTGCGGATCCTACGGGTTCGAGAACTATGTAGACATGACCGAGACACCTCTCTGGTCAATAACCAATAGAGTAACCTGGATGCCCATACTGGCTCCTACATATTCTACGAAGATCTTTATCGATCGAACCGTTATGACAACATACGTAATTCCCTTTGTCCATCGGTATGTTACTTGCCCGAAATTCGATCGTCGGTATCTTCATACCTAGTTCAATCTCGTTACCGGCAAGTCTCTTTAATTGTTCCATAATATATCACCTTGTGACTAACTCCTTAGTCATTTGCTTGCAAGCTTATGATGTGTATTCTCGAGAGGGCCCAGAGATACCTCTACAATACTCGGAGTGACAATTCCTAATCTTGATCTATGCTAACTCAACACACACCTTTGAAGATACATGTAGATCATCTTTACAATTACCCAGTTATGTTGTGACGTTTGATAGCACACAAGGCATTCCTGTGGTATCCGGGAGTTGCATAATCTCATAGTCGAAGGAATATGTATTTGACATGAAGAAAGCAATAGCAATAAAACTGAACGATCAATATGCTAAGCTAACGGATGGGTCTTGTCCATCACATCATTCTTCTAATGATGAGATCCCGTTATCAAACAACTCATGTCCATGGTTAGGAAACCTTCACCATCTTTGATCAACGATCTAGTCTAGTAGAGGCTCACTAGGGACACGTTGTTTGTTTATGTATTCACACATGTATTAAGGTTTCCGATCAATACAATTCTAGCATGAATAATAAACCTTTACCATGAATAAGGAAATATAAAATAACAACTTTATTATTGCCTCTAGGACATATTTCCTTCAGATTTGTCTAGGAGATGCATAACAACAAGAGGGGGAGATTGTGCCTATGTACCCTCGTAGACCAAATGCGGAAGCGCTTGACAATGCGGTTGATGTAGTCGAACTTCTTCTCGTTCCGAGCGATCAAGTACGGAACATACGGCACCTCCGAGTTCTGCAGACATTCGGCTCGATGACATCCCTCGAACTCTTAATCCAGCAAAGTGTCATGGAAGTAGATGAGTTCCATCAGCACGATGGCATGGTGGCAATGATGGTGAAGTGATCCTCACAGGGCTTCGTTTAAGCACCGCGAGAATATGACCGAGGGTGTAATCTGTGGAGGGGGGTGCCGCACACGGCTAACAATTGTTGGTTTGTGTTCTAGGTGCCTCCCCCCTCATATATAAAGGTGGGAGGGAGACGGAGCAGCCAAGGGGGGCGCCCCAAGTAGGCAGAATCCTACTCGAAGTTCCTCCCCAATTCGCCCCCTTTCCTTTTTCATCGGAGGGGGAAGGGAAAAGGAGGGAGGAGGGAAGGAAGGGGGAGGCCGAATCCCTCCCCTTCCTTCTCTATTCCCATATTTCCTTTCTCCTCTAGTGCGGCCCATATGAGGGTCGCAGCAGCCCCTGCTGGCTGCTGCATTTCCCCTCTTGGCCCATTAGGCCCATATCTTTGCCGGGGGGTGCCCGGAACCCCTTCCGGTGACCCGATATGTACTCGGGACCCTCCGAAATACTTCCGGTGTCCGAATACTATCGTCCCATATATCAATCTTTACGTCTCGACCATTTAGAGACTCCTCGTCATGTTCGTGATCTCATCCGGGACTCCGAACAACATTCGGTCACCAAAACGCATAACTCATATAATACAAAATCGTCACCGAAAGTTAAGCGTGCGGACCCTACGGGTTCGAGAATTATGTAGACATGACTGAGACACCTCTCCGGTCAATAACCAGTACCGAAACCTAGATGCTCATATTGTCTCCTACACATTCTACGAAGTTCTTTTATTGGTTGAACCGAAATGACAACATACGTTATTCCCTTTGTCATTGGTATGTTACTTGCCCGAGATTCGATCTTTGGTATCTCTATACATAGTTCAATCTCATTGCCAACAAGTTTCTTTACTCGTTCCGTAATACATCATCCCGTAACTAACTCATTAGTCACTTTGCTTGCATGGCTTCTTATGATGTGTATTACCGAGAGGGCCCAGAGATACCTCTCTGATACTCAGAGTAACAAATCCTAATCTCGATCTATGCCGACCCAACAAACACCTTTGGAGATACCTGTAGAGCATCTTTATAATCACACAGTTATGTTGTGATGTTTGATAGCACACAAGGCATTCCTCCAGTATCCGGGAGTTGCATAATTTCATAGTCAAAGGAATATGTATATGACATGAAGAAAGCAATAACAATAAGACTGAACGATCAATATGCTAAGCTAACGGATGGGTCTTGTCCATCACATCATTCTCCTAATGATGTGATCCTGTTCATCAAATGACAACACATGTTTATGGTTAGGAAACTTAACCATCTTTGATTAACGAGCTAGTCTAGTGGAGGCTTACTATGGCCACCTTGTTTTGTCTATGTATCCACACATGTATCAAGTTTCCGGTTAATACAATTCTAGCATGAATAATAAACATTTATCATGATATAAGGAAATATAAAATAACAACTTTATTATTGCCTCTAGGGCTTATTTCCTTTAGTCTCCCACTTGCAGTAGAGTCAATAATCTAGATTACATTGTAATGATTCTAACACCCATGGAGTCTTGGTGTTGATCATGTTTTGCTCGTGGAAGAGGCTTAGTCAACGGGTCTGCAACATTCAGATCCGTATGTATTTTGCAAATCTCTATATCTCCCTCCTTGACTTGATCATGGGTGGAGTTGAAGCGTCTCTTGATGTGTTTGGTTCTTTTGTGAAATCTGGATTCCTTCGCTAAGGCAATTGCTCCAGTATTGTCATAAAAGATTTCATTGGACCCGATGCACTAGGTATTACACCTAGATCAGATATGAACTCCTTCATCCAGACTCCTTCATTTGCTGCTTCCGAAGCAGCTATGTACTCCACTTCACACGTAGATCCCGTCACGGCGCTCTGCTTGGAACTGCACCAACTGACACCTCCACCATTCAATATAAATACGTATCCGGCTTGTGACTTAGAGTCATCCGGATCAGTGTCAAAGCTAGCATCGACGCAACCATTTACGACGAGCTCTTTGTCACCTCCATAAACGAGAAACATATCCTTAGTCCTTTTGAGGTACTTCAGGATGTTCTTGACCATTGTCCAGTGATCCACTCCTGGATTACTTTGGTACCTCCCTGCTAGACTTATAGCAAAGCACACATCAGGTCTGGTACACAGCATAGCATACATGATAGAACCTATGGCTGAGGCATAGGGAATGACTTTCATTTACTCTCTATCTTCTGCAGTGGTCGGGCATTGAGTCTGACTCAACTTCACACCTTGTAACACAGGCAAGAACCCTTTCTTTGACTGATCCATTTTGAACTTCTTCAAAACTTTATCAAGGTATGTGCTTTGTGAAAGTCCAATTAAGTGCCTTGATCTATCTCTATGGATCTTGATGCCCAATATATAAGCAGCTTCACCGAGGTCTTTCATAGAAAAACTTTTATTCAAGTATCCTTTTATGCTATCCAGAAATTCTACATCATTTACAATCAACAATATGTCATCCACATATAATATTAGAAATGCTACAGAGCACCCACTCACTTTCTTGTAAATAAATGCTTCTCCGAAAGTCTGTATAAAACCATATGCTTTGATCACCTCATCAAAGCGTATATTCCAACTCCGAGATGCTTGCACTAGTCCATAGATGGATCGCTGGAGCTTGACACTTTGTTAGCACCTTTAGGATCAACAAAACCTTCTGGTTGCATCATATACAACTCTTCTTTAAGAAATCCATTAAGGAATGCAGTTTGACATCCATTTGCCAGATTTCATAATCATAAAATGCGGCAATTGCTAACATGATTCGGACAGACTTAAGCATCGCTACGGGTGAGAAGGTCTCATCGTAGTCAACTCCTTGAACTTGTTGAAAACCTTTCGCAAACAAGTCGAGCTTTGTACACAGTAACATTACCATAAGCGTCGGTCTTCTTCTTGAATATCCATTTATTCTCTATGGCTCGTCGATCATGGGCAAGTCAACCAAAGTCCACAGTTTGTTCTCATACATAGACCCTATCTCAGATTTCATGGCCTCAAGCCATTTATTAGAAACTGGGGTCATCATCGCTTCTTCATAGTTTGTAGGTTCGTGCTGGTCTAGTAACACGGCTTCCAGAACAGGATTACCATGCCACTTCGGTGTGGAACATTCTTTGGTTGACCTACGAGGCTCAGTAGTAACTTGATCTGAAGTTTTGATGATCATCATCATTAGCTTCCTCTCTAGTTGGTGTATGCATCACTGGAACAGTTTTTTGTGATGAGCTACTTTCCAATTCGAGAGAAGGTACAATTACCTCATCAAGTTCTACTTTCCTCCAACTCACTTCTTTCGAGAGAAACTCCTTCTCTAGAAAGTTTCCATTCTTGGCAACAAATATCTTGTGTTCAGATTTGTGGTAGAATGTGTACCCAATTGTTTCCTTAGGGTATCCTATGAAGACGCACTTCTCCGATTAGGCTTCAAGCTTATCAGGCTGAAGCCTTTTGAGATAAGTGTCGCAACCCCAAACTTTAAGAAACGACATCTTAGGTTTCTTGCCAAACCATAGTTCATACAGTGTCGTCTTAACGGATTTAGACGGTGCCCTATTTAACGTGAATGCAACTGTCTCTAATGCATAACCCCAAAACTATAGTGGTAAATCTGTAAGAGACATCGTAGATCACACCATATCTAATAAAGTGCGGCTACGACGTTCGGACACACCATTACGCTGTGTTTTTCTAGGTGGCATGAGTTTTGAAACTATTCCATATTGTTTTAAATGAAGGACAAACTCGTAACTCAAATATTCGCCTCCGCGATTAGATCATAGAAACTTTATTTTCTTGTTACGATGATTCTCCACTTCACTCTGAAGTTCTTTGAATGTTTCAAATGTTTCAGACTTGTGTTTCATTAAGTAGATATACCCATATCTGCTCAAATCATCTGTGAAGGTCAGAAAATAATGATACCCGCCGCGTGCCTCAACACTCACTGGACCGCATACATCGGTATGTATTGTTTTCAATAAGTCATTGGCTCGCTCCATTGTTCCGGAGAACGGAGTTTTAGTCATCTTGCCCATGAGGCATGGTTCGCTAGTATCAAATGATTCATAATCAAGTGATTCCAAAAGTTCATCTGCATGGAGTTTCTTCATGCGCTTGATACCAATATGACCTAAACGGCAGTGCCACAAATAAGTTGCACTATCATTATCAACTTTGCATCTTTTGGCATCAATATTATGAATATGTGTATCATCATAATCAAGATTCAACAAAAATAGACCACTCTTGAAGGGTGTATGACCATAAAAGATATTACTCATATAAATAGAACAACCATTATTCTCTCATTTAAATGAATAACTGTCTCGCACTAAACAAGATCCAGATATAATGTTCATGCTCAACGCTGGCACCAAATAACAATTATTCTGGTCTAAAACTAGTCCTAAAGGTAGATGTAGAGTTAGCGTGCCGACATCGATCACATCGACCTTGGAACCATTCCCGACGTGCATCGTCACCTTGTCCTTAGTCAATCTTTGATTAATCCGTAGCCCTTGTTTCGAGTTTCAAATATGAGCAACCTAACCAGTACCAAATACCCAGGTGATACTACGAGCATTAGTAAGGTACACATCCATAACATGTATATCAAATATACCTTTGTTCACTTTGCCATCCTTCTTATCCGCCAAATACTTGGAGCAGTTCCGCTTCTAGTGACCAGTCCCTTTGCAGTAGAAGCACTCAGTTTCAGGCTTGGGTCCAGCTTTGGGCTTCTTCCCGGGAGTGGCAACTTGCTTGCCATTCTTCTTGAAGTTCCCTTTCTTTCCCTTGCCCTTCTTCTTGAAACTAGTGGTCTTGTTAACCATCAACACTTGATGCTCCTTCTTGATTTCTACCTCCGCAGCTTTGAGCATTGCGAAGAGCTCAGGAATTGTCTTTTACATCCCTTGCATATTATAGTTTATCACGAAGCCTTTGTAGCTTGGTGGCTGTGATTGGAGAACTCTGTAAGTAACACTATCATCTGGAAGATTAACTCCCAGCTGAGTCAAGTGATTATGATATCTAGACATTCTGAGTATGTGTTCACTGAGAGAACTGTTCTCCTCTATCTTGCAGGTATAGAACTTGTTGGAGACTTCATATCTCTCAACTCGGGCATTTGCTTGAAATATTAACTTGAACTCTTGGAACATCTCATATGCTCCATGACGTTCAAAACGTCTTTGAAGTCCCAATTCTAAGCTATAAAGTATGGCACACTGAACTATCGAGTAGCCATTAGATTGAGCTTGCCAGATATTCATAACATCAGCATCTGCTCCAACAACAGCCTTTCACCTAGCGGTGCATCAAGGACATAATCTTCTATGCAGCAATGAGGATAATCATCAAGTTACGGGCCCAGTCCATGTAGTTGCTACCATCATCTTTCAACTTAGCTTTCTCTAGGAACACATTAAAATTCAATGGAACGGTAGCACGGGCCATTGATCTACAACATAGATATGCAAATACTATCAGGACTAAGTTCATGATAAATTAAGTTCAATTAATCAAATTACTTAAGAACTCCCACTTAGATAGACATCCTCAAGTCATCTAAATGATACATGATCCAAATCAACTAAACCATGTCTGATTATCACGTGAGATGGAGTAGTCTTCAACGGTGAACATATCTATGTTGATCATATCTACTATATGATTCATGTTCGACCTTTCGGTTTCCAGTGTTCTGAGGCCATGTCTGTACATGCCAGGCTCGTCAAGTTTAACCTGAGTATTCCGCATGTGCAAAACTGTCTTGCACCCATTGTATGTAAACGTAGAGCCTGGCACACCCAATCATCACGTGGTGTCTCAGCATGGAGAACTGTCGCAATGGTGCAAATTCAGGCAGAACACTTGTACTTTGAAATTTAGTTAAGGGATCATCTTATAATGCTACCGCCGTACTAAGCAAAATAAGATGCATATAAAAGATAAACATCACATGCTATCAAAATATGTGACATGATATAGCCATCATCATCTTGTGCTTTTGATCTCCATCTCCAAAGCATCGTTATAATCTCCATCATCACTGGCTCGACACCTTGATCTCCATCGTAGCATCGTGGTCGTCTCGCCAACTATTGCTTCTACAACTATCACTAAAGCATAGTGATAAAGTAAAGAAATTACATGGCATTTGCATTTCATACAATAAAGCGACAACCATAAGGCTCCTGCCAGTTGCCAATAACTTTTATAAAACATGATCATCTCATACAATAACGTATATCACATCATGTCTTGACCATATCACATCACAACATGCCCTGCAAAAACAAGTTAGACGTCCTCTACTTTGTTGTTGCAAGTTTTACGTGGCTGCTACGGGCTTCTAGCAAGAACTGTTCTTACCTCTGCATCAAAACCACAACGGTGTTTCATCAAGTTTGTTGTTTTAACCTTCAACAAGGACCGGGCGCAGTCAAATTTGATTCAACTAAAGTTGGAGAAACAGACACCCGCCAGCCACCTTTATGCAAAACTAGTTGCACGTCTATCGGTGGAACCGGTCTGATGAACGTGGTCATGTAAGGTTGGTCCGGGTCGCTTCATCCAACAATACCGCTGAATCAAAATAAGACGTTGGTGGTAAGCAGTATGACTATCACCGCCCATAACTCATTTTGTTCTAATCATGCATATCATCTACACATAGACCTGGCTTTGATGCCACTGTTGGGAAACATAGCATGCAATTTCAAAAAAATTCCTACACTCACGCAAGATCTATCTAGGAGAGGCATAGCAACGAGAGGGGGAGAGTGTGTCTACGTACGCTCGTAGACCAAAAGCGGAAGCGTTTGACAACGCGGTTGATCTATTCAAACTTCTTAGTGTTCTGACTGATCAAGTATCGAACGTACGGCACCTCCGAGTTCTGCACACGTTCAGCTCGATGACGTCCCTCAAACTCTTGATCCAGCAAAGTGTCGAGGAAGTAGATGAGTTCCGTCGGCACGGTGGTGTGGTGATGGTGATGGTGAAGTGATCCGCGCAGGGCTTCGCCTAAGCACTGCGAGAATATGACCGAGGGTGTAATCTATGGAGGGGGCACCGCACACGGCTAAAAATTGTTGGTCTGTGTTCTAGGTGCCTCCCCCTCATATATATAGGTGGGAGGGAGAGGGAGTAGCCAAGGCAGGCGCCCCAAGTAGGTAGAATTCTACTTGGGGTTCCTCCCCAATTCGGCCCCCCTTTCCTTTTTCACCGGAGGGGGAAGGAAAGAGGTGGGAGGAGGGAAGGAAGGGGGAGGCCGAATCCCTCCCCTTCCTTCTCTCTCCCCCTCTTTCCTTTCTCCTTTGGTGCGGCCATATGGGGGCGCAGCAGCCCCTGCTGGCTACTGTGTTTCCCCTCTTAGCCCATTAGGCCCATACACTATAGCAGGATGCTGCTAAAGCGACACTACAATCAGAGACCCTTCGACAAAACTGTGTGCGATGCCATAATGGCAAATGGTGGTGTAAAAAACCCATCAAAAAGGTGCAAAACCTTTGCGATGGAGGATGCATCAAACACGGTTCAGATTTTAGTTGCGTGTGCGATGCAGGGCATACGGTTCAGTCCACTTAACTGTTTGCGATGAGGAGGAACAAAACAAACGGGCAGCCAGATGAAGGTGTGTGCGATATACAGCATACGGTTCACTCGGATGAACTGTTTGTGATTGGGAAACACAAAATAAACGGTCAACCAGATTCAAGGTGTGTGCGATATACGGCATGCGGTTCACACGGATGAACTGTTTGCATTGAGACATGAGAACAGAAACGGTTCAAATGAACAAGATGTGTGTGATACGAGCCAAACATGTCTGTATTCAGAAACGTGTGTGAAGACCGATAACAACATAGATGATCACTGCTAACAAGCTGTGCGTGTTGTGAGCAAACGATTGCTGGTATACAATTGTGAGTGATTGATGAAAACATCACCGACGGTTTCCATTGTTTAGTCTGTGTGCGATGTGATTTTTGTTGTCAACAAAACATCTACGCTCTGTCTACAGAGCATCAACATATATAATTAAAAAGACAGGATTGCATAACCAAACTAAGCATACAATTACACAAGTCACTACACACATAACATTTCCACACACCAAAGAAAGCAATTACATGCATACTAAAGTAAGAGAAACGAGGATCTAATCATCTACTTATTGTTGCGACGACGCTTGCCATTGCTCTGCTTCCGGCTAGATCCCTGGCTGTTTTGGGGAAGGAGGCACTTCCTCATGTTAATGATCCACTTGTACATGTCATAGCTCATGTATGCCTCCTTGGCCGTGTACACGACGTGCGCTTTGTCGCGTTTCTCCATCCAGGCTGAGTGCCAGGCACGCTTGTCCTTGTTGCACTAATCCTTCATGTCTCTGTAGTAGGGGTCAATGATGGCCTCGACACGGTGAACCAGAGAGTCCTTCTCATGCTCCTTGCTGCCCCAGATCTCATATTGGCCCTAGATGTTGACAAGATTCTGGCAGGCGATGCCCGAATTCTCGAGCGCCTTTACATCGTTGGTGATGTCCACCGTAGCGAACATGTAGTGGGGGTTGTTGACAAACCTGGCTAAATGCTCACAAGGCCTTGTGGCCAGGCAGTAGTGGTAGACAAGGATGTGGTGGCGCTTGCACATCGGGTGAAACAATGAATCGAATAAATAAGTCTTATGGATGAATGTTGAATATGGACGAGACCCGGCACGAGCGCAGGTGTACTCGAGGTCGAACCCGACCACCTTGTACTTCTCCACGGCAAGCAACAGCTCCATGATGTGGATGGAGTGCTCCACCCAGACCGGGTCGTTGGTGTACACCACTGAGAGGTCCATGAACCTTCTGTGGGTGTCCACCATGGCACGCATGGTGAACTGCTGCTCGTCGTCGGTAGCCGCTCGAAGCGCCATTGGAGCGGCGCAGGATATCCACTAAGAATTTCTCGTGGTGGGTGTGCTTCTTGTAATGGTGGGGTGCGATCAAAAGGTTGAAGAGACACAAGGGTAGGTTAAATGGCCGCTGTAATAAATGGGGGCTGGCCGGCCTGTAATCGTCACGTCTTGTCACGGCGTTCATAGCGAAGGATTCCAGTGCACGCTTGACAACACCGCACCGCACACGTGGGCTCGGAGAGGGGCCAAATGTATCATCGGTGAGCCTGTTCCCGCACTACCGTGCTGTTTACCGCGCAAGCTTCCCGCCCGGCTAGTTTGGCCACGCATCGGCTAGAAGAGGGACAAATCGTGGGCATTTATTGGCAAAAAGCTTTGTAAAAATGAAGTGTGTGGAATGATGATGCATCATACCCTACCACAAACATTCCCGGTACACAAGCCGTGGTGAATACACCGGTCAATGACAAGGGGTTGCAAGCGACTGCAGCGGCCATTGACAAAGGGGTGCAAACGGAGGATACAATGGATGAGGCGACTACGGTGCGGCTCGAGGAGGTGGATGTCAGAAAGTTAGTTAACCAAGACAAGGACCACAAAATTACAGAGGAGATGAAACATCTTAGCAAAGGAAAAGATGGGCACTTGCGTATATTATGTGGTCCAGAGTTTCTTCCCATAATACACAAAGGAGTTAATGTTAATTATGAGATAATTGGTAGATTAGATGAGTCCATACAAGTGCATGCATGCACAAAATCAGAAAGGAATTGTTTGTTTCCTAACCGAGTTGCAAAACACTACCATGCATCTGTTTGGAGAGATAACAGGGCGTGGAGAACATGGAGAATTAAAAGGAAAGGGACTACAACATGTGGGAGGTTTGTTAGTTGTGCTTCACGGAATATACAAACCACCGATCTGCATGTCCTAGAAAATAGGAAGGGAAGGAGTCTGTGCGTACTTGCAGATATCAATCGGCCAGCTGTGTACGTTTGGAAAAAGAAAACAAAAATAGAAGATCAGAACAATTATGGCAAGGAAATTGGCTGGGCCACAAGTCATGCAAGGGCAGATAAATCATGCACGTAATACGGCCTATGCGCCTTGTTTTGGCCGAACTCATCAGAGTCAGTTTGTATCTACGCTATATATAGTTTTAACCGGTCGAGATTTTATTGGTTTAGGTTATTTTCTACAGGTTAGACAACATGTGTATCGAATATTAAGCGGCCCTCTTTGGGTGTCGTTATTATTTATTTTGTGTGATCTTTTCTGCATGAAAGTTGCACTCGAGGTCTGTCGTTCTGCTCGGG
The DNA here is from genome assembly GCF_018294505.1 of Triticum aestivum. Lineage (NCBI taxonomy): Eukaryota > Viridiplantae > Streptophyta > Magnoliopsida > Poales > Poaceae > Triticum > Triticum aestivum. Next base: position 214,387,156 of record NC_057807.1, on the reverse strand, counting down.
TTGTGTGCTGGTTATGTCTACTTTAGCGGGAGGTTCCCCGTGTGTTATGGGATTGTCCATTGGTCTTCGTCACCCTTGCTTCAGGTTACGTGTACTTCTCGTATAATTGGGGGTATTTTTATAGGTAGATCAAGAAAATTATTGCATCATAAAAGATCGGGCCAAATCAGTGGCGTGTCCGAGGTCGTTGAGGTAGTCCTGGATAAGGGGGTATCCGGACAGCCGGACTATATACTTTGGCCGGACTGTTGGACTATGAAGATACAAGACCCAAGACTTCATCCCGTGTCCGGATGGGACTCTCCTTTGCGTGGAAGACAAGCTTGGCGATTCGGATGTTACATCTCCTTCTTTTTTTGACTGTGAACTGTGGGGTAAAACCCCCACAGCATATCAAAACTTTATTAAAGCCAGACAACAGTTACAACAACATGATTACAAGAGGTAACCGAAAGGAAAGGAGAAAAACAAAATAAAGAAAAGGCTAAAACTTAAGGTGGCAAGAAAGAAATCCACTTGAGTAACTCATCCTTGTATCCAGATTTGATTCTATGCTGCATCAGAGTTATGTCATGCCTGAAAGCTCCTCTCCATTTGTTGAAACTTTCCCTCTCACCTCTGAACACTTTGGCATTTCTGATAATCCAGATATTCCAGCAGGCAATAAATACTACTTCATTGAAAAAGGGCTTATCAAAACTTCTCCTTGCCTGGATGACTAGGTCAGACATTGAAGTTCCAGCCGACCAATCAATCTGCAAATAATTCCAAACTCTGACACTGAAATTGCAGTTGAAGAAGAGATGGTCTCTGGTTTCTCTCACTTGAAGGGGGCATAGCCTACAAGTAACACCATCATCCATGTGTCAGTGCCTTCTATCAACCATATCCTTAGTGTTGAGTCTGTCCATGATGAGCATCCATGCAAAAACCTTGATCTTGATAGTGCAAGAGGATTTCCAGATCCAGCACAACAAGTGGTTGAATGTTTCATTCTGAAAAACATGACCATAGAACAGCTTAGGTTTGTAAACCTTTGAAGAGCCCTGCCATAACCATAAATCCTTACAAGAGTCATCTCTTGTATGGGAGACCAACATATTTCTTATCAAGTTTAACTCATCAAAAGCTTGAGTAGACAAAGGTAGGTGAAAGTGTTGGTACAAGTCTATTGAATTGAAGATGTCCTTAACAGAAATCCATGGATCCTTGGCAAAAGAGAATAATCTTGGGAATCTAGACTGCAAGCTAGAAACTTCATTGCCAAGATTCCAGTTATCAGACCAAAAAAGAGCAGTGTCCCCAGCATTGACCTGCACCCAGGAGCAGTCCCTAAAATTCTGCAAGACCTTGCAAATATCCTTCCACCAAAAAGAGCCACAAGAAGTTGCTCCCTGGGGCATGCCATCATGATAATATGAGTCCCAAATTAAGGACACCCAAGGTAGGTCTTTCCTGTTGAGAAAGTTACTAGCATGCTTGAGAAGCAAAGCCACATTTTGAACACCCGGGTTCAAAATACCAACACCACCCTTGTTTTTTGGTCTACAAATCAAATCCCAAGCAGCAAGAGATGGAGAAGGCTCCTCCCTATTTTTTCTCCACAGACATTGCCTTTGAATTCTTTCCAGCTGCTTGAGGATTCCAGCAGGAACAGCCAGGCTGCCCGTAAAGAAGATTGGCATGGAAGACAAAGCAGAATTTAAGAACTGCAGTCTCTCACCTTGATTAAGGAAGGAGGAGCTGGCAGTCATTCTCCTCTCCATACAATCCACAAGAGGCATAAAGTCCACCATCTTCGGCCTTGTAGTACCCACAGGCAGACCAAGGTAAGTAAAAGGCATCTTTCCAATTTGGCATCCAAAAGCAGAAGCAAGCTCAGTCATGACTGCATTTTCTACATTTATAGGAATGATAAAAGATTTATGGTAGTTGACATCAAGACCTGTGGACTGAGAGAACACCAACAGCATATCCTTCAGTGCTAGAAGTTGTTACCTGTCTGCAGGGAGGATGATCATAGTATCATCAGCATATTGAATGATAGGGTAGTCTTGATCATGGCAGGGAATAGGTAGCTTTAGGATCCCCTTGCTGAACATATCATTAATCACTGTTTGCAGCTATCAGCAGCTATCACAAAGAGAAGAGGAGAAACAGGGTCCCCCTGTCTAACTCCTTTTTTGCAAATAAACTTCCTCCCAGGCACACCATTCAGGAGGACAGAAGAAGTACCAGTGGCAAGTAGCTGCTTCATCCATAGGATCCACTTTTCATTAAAACCTTTGTGCCTTAGGATTTGGAAGATAGCTTCATGCTCAACAGAGTCAAAAGCCTTCTCAAAGTCCAATTAGATCTCCTTCTTTGTAACTGACTCTGTGTAACCCTAGCCTCCTCCAGTGTCTATATAAACCGGAGGGTTTAGTCCGTAGGAGGAGAACAATCATAACAATAGGCTAGCTCCTACGGTTTAGCCTCTACGATCTCGTGGTAGATCAACTCTTGTAATACTCATATCATCAAGATCAATCAAGTAGGAAGTAGGGTATTACCTCCATTGAGAGGGCCCGAACTTGGGTAAAACATCGTGTCCCCTGCCTCCCGTTACCATTAGCCTTAGACGCATAGTTCGGGACCCCCTACCCGAGATCCGCCGGTTTTGACACCGACATTGGTGCTTTCATTGAGAGTTCCTCTGTGTCATCGCAGCAAGGCTCGATGGCTCCTTCAATCATCAAGAACAACGCGGTCCAGGGTGAGACTTTTCTCCTCGGACAGATCTTTGTGTTCGGCGGTTTCGCACTGCGAGCCAATTTGCTTGGCCATCTGGAGCAGATCAACAGCTATGCCCCTGGCCATCAGGTCAGGTTCGCAAACTTGAAGTACACGGCCGATATCCGCGGAGACTTGATCTTCGGCGGATTCCGGCTTACGCCAGGAGCGCCGAACAGTCACGACGAGCACGGCTTAGACCTGCTGTCAGACAATATTCGGGATATCGCACCTAAAGTAGCTCCGAACCTAAATCCGGGGCAGATCGCATCGTCCGAGGACGGGTGGATAGACCCCGCCACGGAGGCCGCATACTCATCGGTGTTGGAGCCGAACACAGACTCCACCTCTAAGGAAATCTGTGTTGCCGGACCCTCGGACTTGTTCTCGGTTGTAGGTCCAGGACCGCGCGCATCCGTACCCATCGAAGCTGATTGGACACCAATCATGGAGTTCACCGCCCGGATATCTTTCAGCACCCACCCTTGGTGACATGCTAAACTCTTCAAGGTCTCTCTCTTTGTCAGAGGACTCTTGGCCGAACTATGTCCGGCTCGAGGGGGATTCGGACGATGAAGAAAATCTCCGCCCACCCACCACCCACTTAATAGCCACTGTCGATAACGTAACAGACATGCTTGACTTCGACTCTATGACACCGACGGTATGGACGTCGGTGCAGGGGACAATTTGGAACCAATGGTGACAAAAAGGACACAACGGAGGATAAAACCCCCGGACAAAAGCCAAAACAACGGCACAGATGCCGCTCTAAGTCCAGCCACAGTAAAAATAGCAATAATAGCGCTAGAAAAATCGACACCCCTGTCAACTCCAAAGAAAACAACAACCATATGGACCCAGTGATGGAGCAGGATGAGCCAGGTCAAGCCGAACACAGCCCGGAGCAGACGCCTGATCACAGCGATCCCGAGGGCCGAACTCATCAATCTGCCTCTGGAGAAGAGTACAGTCCGGACGATGATGCATTCATCATCCCAGAAAAACGTTTGGAGCGAGATAACCCCCATAGAAGGCTTATGGCCACTGCGAGAAGCCTAAAGAAGCAGAAGCAAAGGCTTAAGGCCGCGCAGGAAACGCTCAACCGCAGATGGAATAAAGTGCTAGACACTAAAGAAGAATATGGCGACGATCGCCACACAAAGAGCTACTCAAAGCGCAAGCTGCTCCCAGGATTCAACGATGAGGCCATTCTGCCGAAGAACAATATGGCTAGTAGGCCGGACCAACCACTTCATGACCGTGATAGAGCAGCTACTGACGCCGCACTCGATTTACGTGAGCTCCTGGACAAAAAGGCCGACGCGACCAGGTCCATCTATGGATCTAGAGCACATTGTCACATCCCTAGCTTCTGGTGCTGCCTAGTGTTTGCATCATGTTTAAATTTTTGAAACTTGAACTGAGGAAATTTGGAAGCCTCAAAACTTAAATAAAAGAAGGGCAAAAACCCTAAAATCTCATTCATTGTTCCAAAATGCTCTTCTTAAATATTTGATAATTTTGGCAAAGGGTTCTGGTCCCAACCAAAATATTGAACATTTTTAAGGACTTAATCTTGGGACTTTGAATTTAAATAATTAGCTATTTGAATTTGAATTATATTCATATAATTAGAATATAATTTCAAATACCCCTGAAATATTTTATGAGCTTTTGGAAAAGTCCATCTAGCAAAATAAAAATATTCAGAGGAGTTTTTGGCATTGTTTGAATTATTTTAAATTCAAAACAGTGGCAAAATAAATTTAAAATAAAACAAACAGAAAATAAAACAGAGCACATACCTGGCCACTTACCTGGCCTTACCTGGTAGCCCACCAGCAGCCCAGTCCACCAGAGCCGGCCCAGCCCAACCTAGCAAGGGGCATGTTTGTCTTCAACCCCTCGCCAGGAGGACAAGTCGTGGCAGAGCGCGCGTCGCCGGTCGCCACCTCCTGCTTCGACGTGTCCCAGCCGCCCCCGACCTCTCCAGTGCACCATTGGAACGCCCTCGACCCCCTCGACCGCTATCCCTTCTCTCTGCTCGCTCTAGCTCTCTCCCTCTCTCGATTTGGAGCACCACCGAGAGCCACCGGAGGGCGCCGCCGTCGCATCCATAGCCACCGGCCACCCCTCGCCCTTCCGCTGAGCTCAGGAGCTCCGCCTCGACCCCCTCTTCCTCCCCACCGAGCCAAGCCCCTCAGGAAGCTTTGCATCGCCTCCATGCCATCGTCTTCGTCCTCGACCGTTGCCGATGGTCGCCGCCGATTCGTCGTCACCCGTGCGTTCCCGAGCTCGTCGATGACCCCACCCGATGCGCTGTGAGATCCTCCGTCTTTCCCCCTCCTCCCCGAGCTCGTTCCTGTCCTCTAGCTATGCCAACCGCCGTACCCGAGCACCGCCGTCCTCCATGGTCGTTGCTCTCGCAGCCACCGTGCGTCTCCGCTCGAGCTTGAGCCTTCGGCGTCCTCCTGGAGCAACGGCGAGTCCAACGGAACCCCTAACTAGCTCCCCCATGCACTGGAACCACGCGGACGCCCATGCCCGAACTCCGGCCACCGCATCACTCGATGCCGTGCTCAACTCCGGCCACCCCAGCCTCTGCCACCGCCACCGTTGGATGCGCCACTCCACCCTCTCCCCGTAGCTGCTCCCTGCGCGCCAAAAGAGCCCCTGTAGGTGGTTCCCGACGTGCACCGCCGCGTCTGGCCTCGCCGGCGTCATGACGCCGGCGGGTTTGACCGTTAACCTTGACCGAGTGGGCCCAGGTTGACTCCCCCTGGGTCTATGACAAGTGGGGCCCGCTCTGCAAATTAACTCAGGTTAGCACTAACTAATATTAGTTAGTTGAACTAACTACTGACACGCAGGGCCCACAGGTCAGTTTGACCTGGACCAGGCCGTTGATCTGCTGACGTCACTATGAGGTCATGCTGACGCAATAATTCCTTTCTGGAATTTAAATAAATCTTAAATGATTTATTATTTTCAGAAAATGTCCTAAACTTCTAAAAATCATAGAAAATCAACCGTAACTCCAAATGAAATAATTTATATATGAAAAATGGTCAGAAAAATCCAATCTATCCATCTGTACCATTTCCATGCATGTTAGAACAACTTATAGCTGCTGATTAGCACAAATCATATAAATGACATTCTAATATCCACATATAGAGTTTGAATTTGAATCTTGGATTCAAACCAACTTCATTTAATCTGGGTTTAGCTGCATCAGCACAAATCAACAGCATATTGCCATGTCACATTCATGCATCATATTGTGCATTGCATTGATTGTGCTCTTCCTTGTTTGCCGGTGGTTGCCCCCTCTCGATAGACGCGTTTCGACGATGTGATCGATGACACCAATGAAGAGCTATATTATCTTCAGAAGTGCCAGGCAAGCAAAACCCCCTTGTTCATTCCGGTACAACCCTACTCTCTTTTACTGCATTAGGACAACACCGATTCATCTGTTACTTGTTGCGGTAGCTGAACCCCTTTATCCTTTGCATGACCTGTCATTGCCACAGTAAATAGATGAAACCCACTAGCATGAGTAGGAGTTGTTTGAGCCCTGTTGTGCCTACTCATTCATGCTTGTTTGTCATGCCTGCTACTGCTTAGAGTTGAGTCAGGTCTGATTCATCGGGGATGAATCGGAGGTGTGTGAACATGTCCTACCGTTGAGAGCTAAGTGTGTGAACACATTTTGGTAAAGGTGGCGGTGAGAGGTCATGTAGGAGTACATGGTGGGTTGTCTCATTGTAGCCGTCTTCAGGAACTGAGTTCTGTGTTTGTGATCCATGACCAGTTACTACCACACATTGGGTTCCGGTAACTCGACCCCTCTCGACTTATTAATCAACATGATCTCTGTCCAGGAGTTGCAACTAGTTTCTGGTGTTTGTAGGTAGTGTTAGTAGTCTACCAAGTGGCACCCGGTACAGGTGGGCTTGGGACAGACTAGGCACAGTGGCCCGGTGTACCAAGTAGCACCCGGATGGTGGGCTTGGGAACCCTGCACACATCGTTTGGGGCCGTGAGCGACACCCCGGCCGGATCTCCTTGCGGATGGAACCCGAATAGGTGATAAACCTAGACGAGAGACTTGTGTAGTTAGTCAGGTCGTGGCCGACTCCCTCGCCAGGCTTCCGCTTGAAGGTTGCCGAGACACACGAGGTGTACATGGCGGTAAGTGGCGAGAGCGTGTGTGAAGAAGTACACCCCTGCAGGGTTAATATGATCTATTCAAATAGCCGTGTCCGCGGTAAAGGACTTCTGGGTTGCCTGTACAGTTCATAGACAAGTGAAAGTGGATACTCTAAAATACGCAAGATAAGCGTGAGTGCTATGGATGGCGTTCTCGTAGGGAGATGAGAGCGGATCCATAGTGGTGTATTGATATGGTGAATATGTGGACTCGTGTGCGCCACCTCAAAAGAGTTACTTGCAGTCATAGTTCAGGATAGCCACCGAGTCAAAGCTGGCTTGCTGCAGTTAAACCCCACCATCCCCTTTGTTGATAATGATGCATATGTAGTTAGATCTGATGTAAGTCTTGCTGGGTACATTTGTACTCACGTTGCTTAATTTATGTTTTTGCAGAGAGACTTCAGTCTCGCTAGTAATACCGCGTGGACTTCGACGTTTAGCTTTTTACCTCAGCTACGATCTTGTGCCTTCGGCAGGATCTCGTAGATAGACAGGCTTCTCAGCCTTTTTCATTTGTAGATGTTTGTACTCAGACATGTTAAGCTTCCGCTTGTGTTTTGATTTGTATGCTCTGATTGTTGGGTCATGAGACTCATGATTGTAGTATCTCGCTCCTCGGAGCCTATTGAATAAATACTTGAGTTGTAGAGTCATGTTGTGATGCCATGTTGTATTTGCACATATCGAGCATATTGTGTGTATGTTATTGAAATGCTTGGTATGTGTGGGATCTGACTATCTAGTTGTTTATCCTTAGTAGCCTCTCTTACCGGGAAATGTCTCCTAGTGTTTCCACTAAGCCATGGTAGCTTGCTACTGCTCCGGAACACTTAGGCTGGCCGGCATGTGTCCTTCTTCGTTCCAGTGTCTATCCCCTCGGCGAAATGTCACGCGATGAATTTCGGAGTCCTGTTAGCCCGCTACAGCCCGGTTCACCGGAGTCCTGCTAGCCCAGTGCTACAGCCTGGATTCACTCGCTGATGACCGACACGTTCGTTGTTGGGTCATGTATGCCTTTCCCTGTAAGTTAGTGCCACTTTGGGTTCACGACTAGCCATGTCAGCCCTGGTTCTTTGTCATATGGATGCTAGCGGCACTATCATATACGTGAGCCAAAAGGCGCAAACGGTCCCGGGCCAGGTAAGGTGGCACCCGTGGAATACCGTGCGTGAGGCCGCAAAGTGATATGATGTGTTACATGCTAGATCGGTGTGACTCAGGATCGGGGTCCTGATAGCTTTGGTATCAGAGCCTGACTGCCTATAGGATTACCATGCCAAACTGGTCGAAGTTGAGTCTAGAAATGCTTTAGTTATATAAGGGAATTGACTGTGGGATGGAACGTAAGGCTCTTTTTACTCCTTATACCTTATGCCCTTCTAATCTGAGTCATCTTATCTTTCCTACAGGGATTAAGGAACTAGGCTTTCTCTTCTCTCTATCAGGATCACGTGTTACTAATCCGTAGACTTATAAGATTGTTGGATTTAAGCCTCAGTTCAGTTCCTACTACCTCTGTATGTTAATTGTTGATCTCAAAACCTTGATATTGTGCTTCTAAATGGCTATGCCACCATTTTTTTGTAGCATGTCTCTAATATTTCGAGCATTTACAGTCGTTATGCTGTCCGAGTCATCCCAGGTTTCTAAACAATCTGATGCATTTGCAAAATCCTTTCCCTCTGGTTTCGATGTTCCTTTATGCCAGCTCAATCACACTAATTGTTGAGTTGAGGTATTCTTTTGCCTTGACATTTATGTTGGAGTTATTATTATGACCCTAGGTGTCTTAGGGGATCATCTAGTAGTCTAGCCATGTTTTGTGATCCCAGTGTGACGACTCTGGCCATCATTCTCGAGAGCATCTCGTGATGCCATTTAGTAGTAGGTATTCTATTCCTGGGTTTTCGAACCAAGATTCACCATACTTGCTTCATGTTGATAGTTTCTGCTCGTTCCTTTAGGTTATTAGCAACCTTTGCAATAGTCCTCGAAGTTCGTGGTATTTCCTTCTTTCAAATACTATGAACCACTTAATGGCAGAAGTTTGTTGGATCAGAAGATCACAACAGGAGTGCCCTCGATGAGTTCTCCATTCTATATTGCGACTCTGCCAGATCTACCTTCTCCGCATGGGTTATCCGGAAGAAACCTGTTGAACTTGGTTCGACATGCTAATCCATGCATCCACAACTCAGGAAACCATATGTTCCTTTGATTTGTTCCTCTTTAGTTGTTTTATGACCTTCGTCTATCGATTGATAGTCAAGAGTATGCGTGCATTTGTTCATTGATGCATGTCACTCTTGTGGTCCGTCAAGCCATTCTATTCCGGAATGACTAGGAGAAACAAACTCCAGTACCTCATCCATATCCAGGATTGGGTCAAAGCAGTTGTATCCCGCAGATCAGGTGCAATCCAGCTTCTGGTCTGTTCTACCTTGAAGTATTACCTTCTTTACGTCAGGATTTTCGTGAGAATTGCACCACCTCTTGTGAATTCTTGACATAGTGATACTTCTCGCCATCCTTTTTCATTCCTCGGTTCCATGTTGTTGCAGCCGGAGTGCTGAAAAGTGAATCATGATGTGTGAACTCAATACTCCTAGCAACCCCGTTGCCTGGTAGTTAATGGACAATAATTTCATTCTTAGTGTGTTGGTTCTTGAATCATCATTCTAAGATAGATCATGCTACCTAGTCCTTATTTCCGGTGCACCTTTCGATCAATGAGTTGGGGCTATGCCAATCCCTTGCTTATTTGATCATCTCGTCTTGCCCTGAAAAGCAAGATTGATCTCGAGCTTAGCAACATATCGGTGGATCGTGATTTTCCAAATATCTTCTCGGAAGTGTTACCAGGATGTCACCTGACCGCTATGTTGAGTTCGTGATCAAGTTGGTTTCTTGTAAACCACCCCCTTCTCCAAGAATCTGTGTTGGATACCCTGAGCTAGTTGGATAAGCTAAACAACAACTTGGAGAGTTGGAAGGTAAAAGCTTGTCCAACTCAGTTCATTCCTAAGGGATATCTTGTATGTGTGTTGAAGAAAGATGATATCTTCATCGATTGATCCTCATGACCAGTTGTTGGACCTATTGTCTTTCCAAAACTTTGATTTGAGTATGGGTTATCCTCAAATCAAATCAGAACCAACGATGTTCGTAATGTTGTCTTACTCGTGGTTGATCCCTCGAGCATACACTATTATATTTTTTGGGTCTGACCAATACTATCACTTGTTCTCATAATTATGGAGTTCCATTTTATGGAAACCAGGATGAATTGTTGTTAAGCCCATCGACAACATCCTTATCCCCTCCATGATTTGTGTTGAACATCCAGCTAGTATTGGAAACTTCTATAAGCATTATCTTCATGTTCCGTGCATGAAGCATATGTTTGGATGAAAGAAGTGACTTCCTTTGATTCACGTGCATTTGATATAAGTTGTCGTCGTGAATTCGAGAACGTTTGTTTTTGCTCCTCTGGAATCATCCCAAGTCGGTCATGCATGTGCAAAGTATACTATGGTTTGGTAGATTAATTACCTCCACTCCGTGTGTGTTCCGTAGCACCCCAAGCCACTGACTGATTTGTTCAGGAAAAGGAGTTAAGTGTTAATCCATGGTAATGCACAAGACTCTGATATCCCCGATGATGGTTCCCTACCAGAACTCGGTAGTGTTTTATGGTAAGACTACCATGTGATCATGTTTGTCCGGGACAGCGTGTTCACATGTGTGTAGCAGAACCAGCTCATGTTTTGGACCTTGCTATCGTAGTTCATTTTCTGAGAATCTCGCAACGTCATTTCATTGATTTGTGTTGCAAACTTTCATTTTTTCTTCCTAGACTCGATGAGTCTGGATTATTCTGACACCAACCAGATCTGAATCTCAGGCAGATATGATGGTTGGAACATTTCCCAAGAACTATAATATTGGTCCCTCGATAACTGGTAAAGTGGATGTCGTGGCCAGCACCACCCAGCCGAAGGACCTATTATTGTAGTATCTTGATTGAAGAAGTTGGCCACCTTCCCATAAGGACTTCGTAGGATTTACTCCCTAGTTGTGCCTTATGATTTTTGTGTTCCCGAAGTCCGACCTTACTTGATGTTCTAGATATCAAACCATATGAATGGGATACACTAGCACATCAAGGAGAACATTAGAAGCGGAGTGCTAAATGTCTCTCGGTCGATCATCCAGATTTTGTTTCCTTGGCCTCGCTAAGGTGAAATCTGAGAAGGTGTTATCCTCCTTTGCATCTGCATCTTCCACCGGTATTCATCATGGTAGTATGTTGTGTTGCCAGGATCCTTGACACGGATGTTGGTAAAACCTTGATGAATATGGAAATGCTCAAGTTCTTGAGAGCACGCGCAAGCGCTAGGTGTTATCATCGGCACTAACTGGGTTTGCTCTCAGCTTCCTCGGTTATGCTATAACTTCTCAAACAGTGGACTCACTCTCTACTGTTGAGCTTCTTCCCAGTTACTAAAATCATCCCTTGTGTTGTTTTCAACAAGGTAATCCACATCATCCATTCTAGCCGAGTGTGTCGTTCTCCTGAACTCTATCAAACGATCGTTCATAATTTGCCCTAGGTTGGTATAAAGAGTTTCAATGATCTCTGAATTAAAGGTAATTCTTTTTGCCACTTAAGGGGATATATTTACGAGTCACCATCCCTAAGGTGTCTCGTTGTCATATCATGGCAACTCAACCCTCGCTATCTTGAAACCATTCACCACCCCCTCAAGTGTGGAATTGTTGTCAACCTAGTGAACCCTTGTCATCTGTCTCACTCCAATTCTTCAGATCTATGCTTCGTGTCTCAGCTCGAGAGATGTGCCAATGTCTCATCCCATGAGTTGATCCTGAGTTGTTCGATCTTCGAGAAGATCGATCCTTCTAGAGTTTTCCTTTCCTCTTCTTGTCATGATTAGCTGGAGTTCTCAGAGGAAGACGTCGAGACAATGATGGTGATCAAATCAACATTCTTTTGAAGTGCAACCTGGATCGTGAAGATTTCGTTAGTTTCGTTTTCCCCTTCATCTTACCCTACGCTTGAATCTCGGTACGAGATTCTTGTTTAGTGGGGGCGAGTTGTCACATCCCTAGCTTCTGGTGCTGCCTAGTGTTTGCATCATGTTTAAATTTTTGAAACTTGAACTGAGGAAATTTGGAAGCCTCAAAACTTAAATAAAAGAAGGGCAAAAACCCTAAAATCTCATTCATTGTTCCAAAATGCTCTTCTTAAATATTTGATAATTTTGGCAAAGGGTTCTGGTCCCAACCAAAATATTGAACATTTTTAAGGACTTAATCTTGGGACTTTGAATTTAAATCATTAGCTATTTGAATTTGAATTATATTCATATAATTAGAATATAATTTCAAATACCCCTGAAATATTTTATGAGCTTTTGGAAAAGTCCATCTAGCAAAATAAAAATATTCAGAGGAGTTTTTGGCGTTGTTTGAATTATTTTAAATTCAAAACAGTGGCAAAATAAATTTAAAAATAAAACAAACAGAAAATAAAACAGAGCACATACCTGGCCACTTACCTGGCCTTACCTGGTAGCCCACCAGCAGCCTAGTCCACCAGAGCCGGCCCAGCCCAACCTAGCAAGGGGCAGGTTTGTCTTCAACCCCTCGCCAGGAGGACAAGTCATGGCAGAGCGCGCGTCGCCGGTCGCCACCTCCTACTTCGACGTGTCCCAGCCGCCCCCGACCTCTCTAGTGCACCGTTGGAACGCCCTCGACCCCCTCGACCGCTATCCCTTCTCTCTGCTCGCTCTAGCTCTCTCCCTCTCTCGATTTGGAGCACCACCGAGAGCCACCGAAGGGCGCTGCCGTCGCATCCATAGCCACCGGCCACCCCTCGCCCTTCCGCTGAGCTCAGGAGCTCCGCCTCGACCCCCTCTTCCTCCCCACCGAGCCAAGCCCCTCGGGAAGCTCTGCATCGCCTCCATGCCATCGTCTTCGTCCTCGACCGTTGCCGATGGTCGCCGCTGATTCGCCGTCACCCGTGCGTTCCCGAGCTCGTCGATGACCCCACCCGATGCGCTGTGAGATCCTCCGTCTTTCCCCCTCCTCCCCGAGCTCGTTCCTGTCCTCTAGCTATGCCAGCCGCCGTACCCGAGCGCCGCCGTCCGCCATGGTCGTTGCTCTCGCAGCCACCGTGCGTCTCCGCTCGAGCTTGAGCCTTCGGCGTGCTCCTGGAGCAACGGCGAGTCCAACGGAACCCCTAACTAGCTCCTCCATGCACTGGAACCACGCGGACGCCCATGCCCGAACTCCGGCCACTGCATCACTCGATGCCGTGCTCAACTCCGGCCACCCCAGCCTCTGCCACCGCCACCGTTGGATGCGCCACTCCACCCTCTCCCCGTAGCTGCTCCCTGCGCGCCAAAAGAGCCCCTGTAGGTGGTTCCCGACGTGCACCGCCGCGTCTGGCCTCGCCGGCGTCATGACGCCGGCGGGTTTAACCGTTGACCTTGACCGAGTGGGCCCAGGTTGACTCCCCTGGGTCTATGACAAGTGGGGCCAGCTCTGCTAATTAACTCAGGTTAGCACTAACTAATATTAGTTAGTTGAACTAACTACTGACACGCAGGGCCCACAGGTCAGTTTGACCTGGACTAGGCCGCTGACCTGCTGACGTCACTATGAGGTCATGCTGACGCAATAATTCCTTTCTGGAATTTAAATAAATCTTAAATGATTTATTATTTTCAGAAAAAGTCCTAAACTTCTAAAAATCATAGAAAATCAACCGTAACTCCAAATGAAATAATTTATATATGAAAAATGGTCAGAAAAATCCAATCTATCCATCTGTACCATTTCCATGCATGTTAGAACAACTTATAGCTGCTGATTAGCACAAAACATATAAATGACATTCTAATATCCACATATGGAGTTTGAATTTGAATCTTGGATTCAAACCAACTTCATTTAATCTGGGTTTAGCTGCATCAGCACAAATCAACAACATATTGCCATGTCACATTCATGCATCATATTGTGCATTGCATTGATTGTGCTCTTCCTTGTTTGCCGGTGATTGCCCCCTCTCGAAAGACGCGTTTCGACGATGTGATCGATGACACCAATGAAGAGCTATATTATCTTCAGAAGTGCCAGGCAAGCAAAACCCCCTTGTTCATTCCGATACAACCCTACTCTCTCGCTCCTGCTCTCTTTTACTGCATTAGGATAACACCGATTCATCTGTTACTTGTTGCGGTAGCTGAACCCCTTTATCCTTTGCATGACCTGTCATTGCCACAGTAAATAGATGAAACCCACTAGCATCAGTAGGAGTTGTTTGAGTCATGTTGTGCCTACTCATTCATGCTTGTTTGTCATGCCTGCTACTGCTTAGAGTTGAGTCAGGTCTGATTCATCGGGGATGAATCGGAGGTGTGTGAACATGTCCTACCGTTGAGAGCTAAGTGTGTGAACACATTTTGGTAAAGGTAGCGGTGAGAGGCCATGTAGGAGTACATGGTGGGTTGTCTCATTGCAGCCGTCTTCAGGAACTGAGTTCTGTGTTTCTGATCCATGACCAGTTACTACCACACATTGGGTTCCGGTAACTCGACCCCTCTCGACTTATTAATCAACATGATCTCTGTCCAGGAGTTGCAACTAGTTTCTAGTGTTTGTAGGTAGTGTTAGTAGTCTACCAAGTGGCACCCGGTACAGGTGGGCTTGGGACAGACTAGGCACAGTGGCCCGGTGTACCAAGTAGCACCCGGATGGTGGGCTTGGGAACCCTGCACACATCGTTTGGGGCCGTGAGCGACACCCCGGCCGGATCTCCTTGCGTATGGAACCCGAATAGGCGATAAACCTAGATGAGAGACTTGTGTGGTTAGTCAGGTCGTGGCCGACTCCTTCGCCAGGCTTCCGCTTGAAGGTTGCCGAGATACACGAGGTGTACATGGCGGTAAGTGGCGAGAGCGTGTGTGAAGAAGTACACCCCTGCAGGGTTAATATGATCTATTCGAATAGTCGTGTCCGCGATAAAGGACTTCTGGGTTGCCTGTACAGTTCATAGACAAGTGAAAGTGGATACTCTAAAATACGCAAGATAAGCGTGAGTGCTATGGATGGCGTTCTCATAGGGAGACGAGAGCGGATCCATAGTGGTGTATTGATATGGTGAATATGTGGACTCGTGTGCGCCACCTCAAAAGAGTTACTTGCAGTCGTGGTTCAGGATAGCCACCGAGTCAAAGCTGGCTTGCTGCAGTTAAACCCCACCATCCCCTTTGTTGATAATGATGCATATGTAGTTAGATCTGATGTAAGTCTTGCTGGGTACATTTGTACTCACGTTGCTTAATTTATGTTTTTGCAGAGAGACTTCAGTCTCGCTAGTAATACCGCGTGGACTTCGACATTTAGCTTGTTACCTCAGCTACGATCTTGTGCCTTCGGCAGGATCTCGTATATAGACAGGCTTCTCAGCCTTTTTCATTTGTAGATGTCTGTACTCAGACATGTTAAGCTTCCGCTTGTGTTTTGATTTGTATGCTCTGATTGTTGGGTCATGAGACTCATGATTGTAATATCTCGCTCCTCGGAGCCTATTGAATAAATACTTGAGTTGTAGAGTCATGTTGTGATGCCATGTTGTATTTGCACATATCGAGCATATTGTGTGTATGTTATTGAAATGCTTGGTATGTGTGGGATCTGACTATCTAGTTGTTTATCCTTAGTAGCCTCTCTTACCGGGAAATGTCTCCTAGTGTTTCCACTGAGCCATGGTAGCTTGCTACTGCTCTGGAACACTTAGGCTGGTCGGCATGTGTCCTTCGTTCCAGTATCTGTCCCCTCGGGGAAATGTCACGCGATGAATTCCAGAGTCCTGTTAGCCCGCTACAGCCCAGTTCACCGGAGTCCTGCTAGCCCAGTGCTACAGCCTGGATTCACTCGCTGATGACCGACACGTTCGTTGTTGGGTCATGTATGCCTGTCCCTGTAAGTTAGTGCCACTTTGGGTTCATGACTAGCCATGTCAGCCCGGGTTCTTTGTCATATGGATGCTAGCGGCACTATCATATACGTGAGCCAAAAGGCGCAAACGGTCCCGGGCCAGGTAAGGTGGCACCCGTGGAATACCGTGCGTGAGGCCGCAAAGTGATATGATGTGTTACATGCTAGATCGGTGTGACTCAGGATCGGGGTCCTGACACACATGCTCCGGTGCAGGATTACGGTCACCAAAACGATCAGACTGATCGAATACCAGTTCGAAATCAACACCGGACACAACAACAGTCGACAGCATGCCACAACATGTCCAGATACAGAGGGGCTGTGCACCCTCTGTGCTTCACCGAAGAGGTACTGGATCACGAATTTCCATAGGGATTCAAACCCATGAACATAGAGGCATATGACGGAACGACAGACCCTGGGGTCTGGATTGAGGATTTTATCCTTCATATCCACATGGCTCGTGGGGACGACCTGCACGGCATCAAATACCTTCCCCTCAAGTTGAAGGGGCCAGCTCGGCACTGGTTGAAAAGCCTCCCCGAAAATTCAATCGGAAGCTGGGAAGAACTTGAGGATGCTTTCAGGGCCAATTTTCAAGGGACCTATGTCCGACCTCCGGACACTGACGATTTAAGTCACATAATACAACAGCCCGGAGAGTCCGCCCGTAAGCTTTGGAACAGATTTCTCACTAAGAAGAATCAAATTGTTGATTGTCCGGATGTCGAAGCCCTAGCGGCCTTCAAGCACAGCATCCGAGACGAGTGGCTCGCCAGACACCTCGGCCAAGAAAAGCCGAGGACAATGGCAGCCTTAACAAGCCTTATGACCCGCTTCTGCGCGGGTGAGGACAGCTGGTTGGCCCGTAGAGGCACCAGCGACCCGGGCACATCCAAAATTAGGGATGGCAATGGGAAGCCATGGCACAACAAAAACAAGCATCGAAACAAGGAAGAAAGTCCAGACAACACGGCGGTCAACGCCGGATTCAGGGGCTCTCGACCCGGTTAACAAAATAAGCCATTTAAAGGCAGCAAAGAGGGACCGTCCGGCCTGAACAAAGTCCTGGACAGATTGTGCCAAATTCATGGCACCCCCTAAAAACCTGCGAACCACACTCACAGAGAATGATGGGTCTTTAAGCAGGCTCGCAAGTTAAATGCCGAACACAAGGGAAGGGAAACGCCAAGTGAAGACGAGGATGAGCCTCGCCAGCCGAACACTGGGGGACAGAAAAAATTCCTACCAGAAGTAAAAACAGTAAACATGATCTACGCGACTCATATACCAACGAGAAGGCGCAAACGCGCGCTAAGAGACGTATACGCTGTAGAGCCTGTTGCCCCCAAACTCAACCCCTAGTCGGCCTCCCCGATCACTTTTGATCACAGGGACCACCCGAATGGTATCCGGCATGGAGGATCGGCCGCCTTGGTACTCGACCCAATAATAGATGGATACCACCTCACTCGTATCCTCATGGACGGCGGCAATAGTCTCAATCTAATATATCAGGACACTGTCTGCAAGATGGGGATAGACCCATCCAGAATCAGCCAAAGTAACACCACCTTTAAAGGGGTGATACCAGGCGTTGAGGCCTGCTGTAGGGGCTCCCTCGTATTAGAGGTGACATTTGGTTCTCCCGACAACTCCAGAAGCGAAGAATTACTCTTCGCCATAGCTACCCTCCGAAGCGGTTATCATGCATTGCTCGGAAGAACGGCCTTCGCTCGCTTCAACGCAGTACCACACTACGCCTACCTTAAACTCAAGATGCCCGGTCCACGTGGCGTCATCACCGTTAGTGGAAACATAGAGCGTTCCTTACACACGGAAGAGTATGTGGTGGCTCTAGCAGCCGGACACTAAGTGGCCTCTCCTATCAGAACGCATGATCAGTCGTTAAGACCACGGACACGGTTAGACGAGTCCGGCGCACCACCGTCGGTAACAGCCCAGATAAAACCTGAGCTGGGTGCTATACACGTAATCCCATAGAGGGCATCAGGGGCTGCAAACATGCAATAAAGCCCACCCTTTGGCTTGACCTTATTGACATGCCAATGTCTTACACTTCTACTATCTATTGATAATAACCAACTCTTCGCACGCTTACGCCATACTCTTTTACATGAGTTTTCCTTTTTACAGACACCATTCGTGCGACACCCTACCAGGAAACGGCACTACGGAGACAAAGGCGCAGACGTGCAGCAGGGCCCTTCTCAAATGTTTCTCTTTAGATTAAGCCCCTGTGTAAACCTTCTTTATTGTCTCTTGTTGCTTGACATCCCATGGGTACTCAATACATCCACAGGGGATACTGGCATTATTGGCATTTCGCGACGATAGACTAACGCACGTACCTGGAAATACAGGGTTCATAATCAAGGGCGCTACTCAGCCCAGTATATGTTACAAAGTCTGAATACCTTCGGGAGTGTTCGGCGTCGCGAGTTCGGCCTTATATGCATCAGCTCCGAATCATGTCTTTGCTCAAATGTTGGGTTTGCCCGGCTCCTGGGTTTGCTGCCTTACGTTCCGCTTCTATCGGCTAAGGCGGCCAAAGGAGAACTACTGTGATTGTGCCCTGGTTATTCCGGATGAGCACCTCAGTAGAGAAAGCCGAAAACTGACTATCATGATATAGCGAGAGATTGGTCAACCACTCGAGGACTCATCAGAATCTTTGGGATTCCTCCGCATTAACGAAGGGCCACTTCCCGGTCATGTACATACGCGCTCGTATCCGGATGCACGCGAAGGTACCAGGGGCTACATAGTAGCCCCACCGTCAAACTCCTATGGCTAAGTGAAAGTGTTAAAGCTATATAGTCTGGTTGCCTAGTTAGACGTGCGATCACCTCCTTAATGGACCAAGACGTTGGATCAAGTGTGATTATGCACATTTTTTCGAACACCCCCGCATTGTATGCGTGGGGGCTGAAGCCAACGACTGCTAACTTTCAGGTTATATATATATACATCAAACGACCGCACAGGAGGCACAATAACACTTTCGGGCGAAAGTATAAACATAGCCTCTATAATCAAAATAGAATTGTTTTTACAATTGAACGGCTTGTCACTCGAACATGACACTCTTCGAGCACTAAGCCTCTATTAAACAAGCACCTTCTGTCACCTGCTCAAAATAGTGCTCGGCTGGATCCTGGCTTCCTGCCGGATTCTGGGTTGCAATGATGGTGGCCTCCATATCCGCCCAATATGTTTTAACATCGGCAAGAGACATCCGCGCACCCTCTATGCACGCCGACCTCTTCATGGCATCGATTCATGATACGGCGCCAAGGAATTGTTGCACTAAACCAAAAGAGTTGTCCGGCCTCGGTCCCTTCGAACATAGATGGTCTATTATAGACCTCATTGCAAGACTAGACAACCTATGGAGCTCGGCCACAGTGGCCATCCTTTCACTCAATGGCAACGGGCGCGTTGGAGCACTGAATTGCGACCAGAATAGCCTTTCTACTTCACTATCTTTCTGGTCCTTGAAAAACTTGGTTGCATCAGCCGTACTTTTTGCCAGATCCGCATACGCATCTGCAGCGCTCCAGAGCCGATCCAGAGGAGCGTACTTTGGATCTAAGAACTTCATCCGCAACAAATAGGGGTTTCCAGCCGCGATTTCTCCGGCATGTCGAAGCTCCTCCCGCACGTCCCTAATTTCGGAACGCGTCTCCTTGGCCGCATCAAGGGCCTTCTTCAGGTCAGCCGACTTTGCCTGATTCTCCTTTTCAAGGAGCTCATACCGGTCGGCAGCGTCTCTCAGCTCCACAGCCATCTCGGCTATTTTATCTTCACTTCGGCAATGAGCAGCATGTTCGGCACTCAAATCTTCGGCCGCCTTTAGGGAAACCGCATTGCTAGCCCGGGCTTGTTCCTTGGCTATGGCAAGTTCCGCCCTCAGGGCCTCCACGGCAGCAGCTCCGCCTGCAGCCAAAGCATATCACATTAACATTATGCTCCTCCTAATATTTCCTATAACAAATGAGAAAAAAAGAGCACATACTCTGTGACTCGTCAAGCCGCTCATTTACCAGTGTGATGTCGGCGTCCACCACATCAATCTGTCGCCTCAGTTCGGCGAATTCAGCGGTCCGGTCTACCACCGGACCCTTAGCCACCTGCGCATGAATGCAGTGCGATCATTACTTGAGAGTGTGATCCTCCGTTTGCCGCCTAGGGCTGGCAACCAGAGTCTCAGGGGCTACTATCTATACGGAGCACACCTAGCGCGTGCGGTACAACCAAAAAATTACGTACTTCATTATGTACCTCAAAGCCTTTGAGCAGGCTCATAAAAGCCTCATTCAACCCGCTTGTGGCAGATGAAATCTTCTCAAACACCGTTCCCATTAATGCATGATGATCCTCCGAGAGAGCAGCTTGCTTCAGAAGGCCCGTCAGCGTGTCCGGCCGGTCGCCGGACTGTACCGGACCCTTCTTATTGCCCCCCGTGGGAGCCGAATGCTCCGGGATCAGGGCGGCCGAAGTGTTAGCTTCTAGCCTCGGCAAATCTGGACTCCTCCGTGACGACACCTCGGGGTCGCCCACTCCATGGGGCGAAGAGGCAGGTGGGGTTTCACTCTCTATCATCTCCGGAAGAAGATCCCCCGAAGATGAACTCTGTCGAGAAGAGCTAATAGCCGGACTGCAAACGATGAATCTTGGTTATTGTTCTCAGAGGAGGAAGCAGTAGCTTTGTATTTACGATTAACTTATAGCTCGGTGGAGGGCTGGCCCGTTTGCGGGCATGGCGCGGTGAGGACGCCCTCCGGGGTAGGGCCCCTGGTGAAGTTTTCTTCGCTTGTCTTGGCACCTCCGTTTCCAAGTCTTCGGAGGCGGCCCTCTTCTTCCCATGGAGGGAGGAGACCTTAGATTCCCCTCCCCAGCTGTCCTCCTTCGTGGAGACAGTAATTCCCCCGGTTTGGATGTGCAGTGTGTGAAGCTCTGCTTCTCTATTCTTCCCTTTGTCTTTCCCCGAGGGCACTTGACTTAGCACACGTCTAGGCATCCTGGCTATTGCAAGACTAGGCGAGCCTTCGGGAAGTGGTGTCGGACACCTGATTCTCTCTGCCTTGCTGAGCCAATCCTGGCCGCGGATGGTTTTCAAAATAACGTTGTGATAAATATAAACAAAGTGTTCGGTTTCAGGGTTACTTACTTGAGTATCTGGGCGGTTGCAGCTCAGGCCCGCATCCTCGGTGGTGTCCAGACACTTTACTTGTGGTCCGAAGAATAACCTATACATCCCTTCGAGCGTCAGGCTGAAGAAGTGCTGAATAGTTCACGGACCTTCTGGGTTGAACTCCCACATCCGGAGGGGCCGACGTTTGCACGACAAGATCCGTCGGGCCAGCATCACCTGAATTATGTTAACGAGACTGATGTCCCTCTCAAGAAGCTCCCGAATGCGGCTCTGCAGTGTCGGTACGTCATTAGCAGGCCCCCAGTCCAGTCCCACGTTGGCCCATGATGCCAATTGAGGCAGAGGCCCCGAGCGGAAGTCGGGGGGTAGCCGCCCACTTTGTGCCTCTGGGAGCTGTGACGGAGAACCACCTCCGCTGCCATAGATCGGACACCTCCGGGAAGAAGCCCTCTGGCCATGGGGCATTGGCGTTTCTGCTTATTGCAGTGCCTCCGCACTCCGCGTGTCGCCCCTCGATCGCCTTCGGCTTTACATTGAAGGTCTTGAGCCATAAGCCGAAGTGCGGGGTGATGTGGAGGAAGGCTTCACACACAACGATAAATGACGAGATGTGAAGGATGGAGTCCGGAGCTAGATCATGAAAATCTAGCCCGTAATAGAACAAGAGCCCTCTCACGAAGGGATCGAGGGTGAAGCCTAAGCCACAGAGGAAGTGATAAACAAATATGACTCTCTCGTTGGGCTCAGGAGCGGGGATGACCTGCCCTGGAGCAGGAAGCCTGTGCTTGATGTCGGCGGTCAGATATCTGGCCTCCCTAAGCTTTGCAATGTCCTCCTCTATGATAGAGGAGGCCATTCACCGGCCTTGAAGGTTGGATCCGGACATGATTGAAGATCCGAAGTGCCTAAGCTTGAGCTTCGGGTGTTGGAACTCGAGATGCGGAAAGGCGCAAGCGTGGTAAGAGAGAGGGATAGGCCTCGGCCCCTCTATAAAGGGGGTGAATATCAAGCATCCTCAGCGTAACCGTTTAGGACTTGCCTGAAAACACAGAGTCATACCAACAGGCGTAGTGGGGTTGCCCGCACCCGTATTGATCAGAATTCTGCAATAAGGGGGACACGATCTCTTCTTCGACAAGGTGTGCCAATAAAACCGCCTTGCTGTGCGTGGCAGGCTGAGAAAAACCGATTCATATTGAGCCAGGCCGTGGCGTGAGAGCACACCGTGAAAAATTGTCAGCAGATTAGATTTGTAAAGTGTTATGATCTCTACGGTGGTGTGTGAAAATTATCTTACAGAGCCGGACATGATCCTTAATCTACCTTGGAATACTTGGAGATGGAACCTGCCTTGCAATGCCGAAGACAATCTGCGCTCCGGACTCATCGTCATTGAAGCCTGGTTCAGGGGCTACTGAGGGAGTCCTGGATAAGGGGGTATCCGGACAGCCGGACTATATACTTTGGCCGGACTGTTGGACTATGAAGATACAAGACTCAAGATTTCATCCCGTGTCCGGATGGGGCTCTCCTTTGCATGGAAGACAAGCTTGGCGATCCGGATGTTAGATCTCCTTCTTTGTAACCGACTCTGTGTAACCCTAGCCTCCTCCGGTGTCTATATAAACCGGAGGGTTTAGTCCGTAGGAGGAGAACAATCATAACAATAGGCTAGCTCCTAGGGTTTAGCCTCTATGATCTCGTGGTAGATCAACTCTTGTAATACTCATATCATCAAGATCAATCAAGCAGGAAGTAGAGTATTACCTCCATCGAGAGGGCCCGAACCTGGGTAAACATCATGTCCCCTACCTCCTGTTACCATTAGCCTTAGACGCACAGTTCGGGACCCCCTACCCGAGATCCGCCGGTTTTGACACCGACAGTCGTGCCCTTATCAAATGACTTCGGTCATAACTTCACCCTTGGCTGATGAGGTCAAGGTTACACAGAAGGGTGATGATGGACACTTGAGTGCGATAATTAATTCTGCGCTCTATAATGCACACGGTGGAAGAAACCAATTGTGTGCAATAATGTCGAAGATCGCAGTCGATTTAGCTATACAGATCGTGTGCTGTGAGATCGACAAGGTAAACTGATTCAGGAATGGTTAAAAAAAGCTAAGACCATTGCATATTAAGGTCAAAATAGTGCTAGCAATATACGAGTCTCATACAATGCCATTTCAACGGTTGTACCACAAAAGCTCGAAATGTTACAAGGTTCAACTTCCAGAGTTATATGGCTCAAATTTGAAGATTACAAGGTTCAAACTGATATTAGAAATTAAATCCAGCTCATCAGCTGCAAACGCTTGCGTTGATCCACTGAACATGGATATCAGAGGTTCAAACTAATATCACCGCTTCTAAGTATGGCTTCGAAACCTCACAATTTTTGCAAAGGGGTCAGCCACTGAGAAGTCATGTATGGGGTTGACAAGATGACTTCTGATTACTCTGTCATTTGAAGTTCCAAAATGAAATTCAACATTTTTCGAGCCTACTCCATTCTGCCATAGGCCCCGGCGCTGATCAACAAACCATTCATTTTTGTGAAATTAATGTAGGGCAAACCTCATTTCCTTCAGCACCCTTGCTCTGAGAACAAAGAACCTGGCAAATATAATATCCGGTAAGGTCACTCGGTAGGAGTTCAAAGTAATTTCTGAGAGATGCAGATCTAGGCATTCGACGTGATTGTTATATTGTATCACATTATCCACCACTGGGCCTAATCTTATCTGCAAAAGAAGAAACGTGTTAGTGCCTACATGCAGTTTTGAACATTACTACAGGCCTAGCTATTTGGTTTGCAGGATTTGTAAAATGCACTAACATGCCATCTTCGATCTGAGATGATTAACATGAGCATTTGATTACATTCTAGAAAAATGTAGCCTTCTTCACAAGAGGTTGGAGTGCATGAAAAGTTCCTTAAGAAAACTAGTACCAATGAATCCAAAGGAGAAATGCTTATTGAGTGTAACCATATGGATCAAGCAACCAATATTGGGGGGGGGGACATGTATGTACTGAAATCCTCCAAAAGAACCTTCAGAAATCGTAGTACATTGTCATTGTAAACTTGGAAAAAGGTGTCACAAATTGAACTACCTTATGGTTAACATTTAACATGAAAGGAACATCACCTCGATATATAGCTTCTCCAGGCATGGAAAGCATGTCAGGAAACTAACAACTTGCTCCAGGTCGGGCCCGATAGATTCTAGTGCCCAGACCTTCACTGTGTGTGATGTCTACTACACAACCTTCTTCTTGTAGACGTTGTTGGGCCTGCAAGTGCACAGGTTTGTAGGACAGTAGCAAACTTCCCTCAGGTGGATGACCTAAGGTTTATCAATCCGTAGGAGGCGTAGGATGAAGATGGTCTCTCCAAACAACCCTGCAACCAAATAACAAAGAGTCTCTTGTGTCCCCAACACACCCAGTACAATGGTAAATTGTATAGGTGCACTAGTTCAGCGAAGAGATGGTGATACAAGTGCAATATGGATGGTAGATAAAGGTATTTGTAATCTGAAATTATAAAAAACAGCAAGGTAACTAATGATAAAAGTGAGCGTAAACGGTATTGCAATGATAGGAAACAAGGCCTAGGGTTCATACTTTCACTAGTGCAAGTTCTCTCAACAATAATAAGATAGAGATTATGGTAGGGTACGAAACCACCTCAAAGTTATTCTTTTGGATCAATCTATAAAAGAGTTCGTACAAGAATAACACCTTAAGACACAAATCAACCAAAACCCTAATGTCACCTAGATACTCCATTGTCACCTCAAGTATCCATGGGCATGATTATACGATATGCATCACACAATCTCAGATTCATCCAACCAACACAAAGTACTTCAGAGAGTGCCCCAAAGTTTCTATCGGAGAGTCAAGAACGTGTGCCAACCCCTATGCATAGGTTCCCAATGTCACGAAACCCGCAAGTTGATCACCAAAACATACATCAAGTGGCACATGATATCCCATTGTCACCATAGATAATCACGGCAAGACATACATCAAGTGTTCTCATAAAAGACTCAATCCGATAAGATAACTTCAAAGGGGAAACTCAATTCATCACAAGAGAGTAGAGGGGGAGAAACATCATAAGATCCAACTACAATAGCAAAGCTCGGGATACATCAAGATCGTGCCATAGAGGGAACACGAGAGAGAACACGAGAGAGAGAGAGATCAAACACATAGCTACTAGTACATACCCTCAGCCCCGAGGGTGAACTACTCCCTCCTCGTCATGGATAGCGCCGGGATGATGAAGATGGCCACCGGTGATGGGTTCCCCCTCTGGCAGGGCGCCGGAATGGGCTCCCGAGAGGTTTTTGGTGGCTACAGAGGCTTGCGGCGGCGGAACTCCCGATCTATCTTCTGTTCTGGAAGTTTTAGGGTACGTAGGTATATATGGGTGCAGGGGGTACGTCGGTGGAGCTACGGGGCCCCACGAGGTAGGGTCGCGCCCGGGGGGGTTGGGCGCGCCCCCCACCCTCGTGGGCAGCCCGTATCTCCCCTAACATGCACTCCAAGTTCCCTGGGTTGCTTTCCTTCCAAAAATAACTTCTCCAGTTGATTTCGTTCCGTTTTGACTCCGTCTGATATTCCTTTTCCTCGAAACACTGAAATAGGCATAAAACAGCAAATATGGGCTGGGCCTCCGGTTAATAGGTTAGTCCCAAAAATAATATAAAAGTTGATAATAAAGCCCAATATTGCCTAAAACAGTAGATAAAGTAGCATGGAGCAATAAAAAATTATAGATACGTTGGAGACGTATCAGTGTGCAGTTCCGGGGTCAAGCTTGTCGGAATCATTTTCTGAATGACAGACGAACAAACATCTTCAAAATTAGAAATAATGTTAATTTGTAGAAGGAGAGGTAGAAGGTGGCTATTGTACATGAACGGGTGTGGATCCAATAACAAGTTTGGAGTATTTGTCAGACGAGTAGCCCACCATTGTCAATTTCGGCACAAAAATGACATCGATTCTTGTTGGACCTTCTTGATCAACTACAAGTAATCTGTCAAGCGCAGGCGTGTCCTGGATGACCATACCGTAGTCCACCTTTTGTGATGTCTTCCTGCCGCACCAGGAACACACATAAATAGTCCTGAGAGTCATAGAGGTGATGTGGAAGGTACTCAACCCATTGATCGCCTGAAGACGAAGGTACTCGAGTGCAGTACAGCCACGGAGTAGGCGCTCCATGTCACCCTTTGAGAGGCAGACGGCGACGAGCTCGAGGTGCTTCAGTCGTGGTAGAATAAGAGCGGGCACGTCATTAAGGTGCGGGAAATGGCAGTTCCTGAACTTGGCGACACACAGCGTGGGCACAAGGCAGAGTGCGGACGTTGGCAGCGACCGCATATGCCCATCATCAAAAGTGAGCTCCTCGAGCTGATCTAGGAAGGGGGATCGAAACCAGTCGTCAAGCTTGGCTCGGTCCTTGCCGTTGGAACAGAACTTGCCCATTCTAAGGCCTTTGGTTGGGCCAAGGTGACTGCCGAGGATCTTGGAGAACGCATCCAACCTTTTGCGATAGCCATGGCAGAGCTCGTGGGTATCGATGAGGTCGAGAGGGCTGGAGTTCCATAGGGGGCGCCACCGCAGGGAAAGGAGGGCTGTCCGCGCCCCATATTTGATTGAGAGGAGGGAGATGATGACTCTCAACATATCATCGGGGAGGCTGCTGATTAAGTCTAGGCCTGTTGGAGTCGATTGCGGTTCTAGCTTGCTCCGCCTTTGCTTGTTGGCAGCCCCGTTCTCCACCTTTGGAGTCTCCTTGTTAGCGGCGCTTTCTGATAGAAATAGGAGTACATCGAATATTTAGTTAAAACAGGGCAATAGAAAAGTGTATTGGTAACTAGAAGTTATTAGGTAGGAATTTAGTAAGAAAAGGGAATAACAATTGGTTTCTTAAATACTACACAATTCATTTGACATTGCTGGGTAAGTCAACATATGCAGATTGTTGTAAAGAAACCTTACTTTGAACAAAGTCTGGACGGATGATTTTGTCGAGGAAGTTAGCATATATCTCATGACCAGGCCCTTCTATGTGCAGTGCAATTTTAGTGCCAGCTTTCGGTACATAAAACTTTGCAAGTTCATTCCAAAAGCCAGTGCCAAAATAGGAGTCACCATATTCATCAAGTCTTAGAGTAGCAACGATTGTAAATCCATGGTTTGTGTGTAGTATGACATTCGTGGAGCCTTGATCTATGTAAAGGGAAAAATTGTGCACTACATAATATGTTGCATAGCGAGGGATGTTCTGTGTAAAAATGGTAGGATTGTTAAATAAAATATGGTAACATGCAAATATGGGCCCAAATTGAAAGAACTGTACAACAGTTGAAATCGAAGGATAAAAATCTATAATTAAATAGATAGGGTAAACATGATGTCATGGAAAAATGAGAGTAATCGAAAGAACAATACATCATTAATTCGCCTAATATAGAAAGAAGAGGCGAAAATCCCCTTTGACATATATGGTGCATGTGGCACCTTTTATCCAAATGTAGCAATATTTAGAATATGTTCAGGAAAGTAGGTCATGCCAATCGATTTAGGGTGAGATTGAACATACCGCACGCGTCCTCAATTTATCTGGTACGATGAGATGGAATCTCTGGCGGCGGTCGCAAAGTCCTAAAGTGTCGGCGCACTGTACATTCTATAAATGAAAGAAAACCCTCAAATCAGCTCGAATAAATATGAATTCACGACAATTTCCGCCGGGTGATTAAAGGAGGCAGATGAACTGGGATAAGAAATGAGATAATATCTCGTTAAATTAGTTACCTCGTCGTCCATGAGAAAGAACCCTCAGTACGGCAGATTCCCCAACCAAGCGGAGCTGGGTCGACCGCGAGCAGCGTCGAGAAAGTTGATGGCGATAGGCGGCGGCAAGCGGAAGTGGCAAAATGCGGTGGGCTTTCCTGGCAGCCTGGCGGCGGCGGCAGGCGTTGAGCTAAGTGTTTACCGCTGATAGGCGGTGCCATGGCATAGACGCGGAGGAGCTTGTGCAGGTGTGAATGGGGACCGTACCGGAGGGGGTGGCGGGCGGGGTGAGGGTTTTTGTGACGTGGGGATGGTGAGGGTTCTCTTTTTTCTTTTTTGAATTGGGTGGTGAGGGTTTTCTGTCCCACAAAGAATTTTGGGGGCAACGGTTTGCTAGAGCGAACCATGTGTGATTGACCCAACAGGCAAAATGAAAGTCATTGCACACGGTTCCAATTTTGGGAACCGTGTGTGATTGACGTACTACCTCCGTCCTGGTTTATTGGCCCCCCTTTGAAATTTTTACCAAATTTTGACCAAATATTTAACATACTCAGACATAGATAATAAGCGTACACGTACATAAGCATAGTTCAACCATAAGTACATAGTTCAACCGTCATTAAGCATACTCAAGCGTACATAGCTCGATCCATCCCACATCTCATCTCACATGCCGGCACGATCCTGAAGCGTCTCCAGGTACTCGGCGTACGCGCTGTGCGCCACCCTGCGAGAATACTTTTGCTTGAAGGAGCCAACGGCCCATCCACTTGCATGCGCGAGAACACTTAGATACGCGTCATGAAGCTTGTGGTGGCAAAATGGGCATCCATAGGCGCTGTTCCAGGTCCTAATACGCCTGTTATGCATTCCCGCATAAAGCTCCCTCAGGATTCGCCTCTTGTACCTCCTCTGGGCATCTTCATCCTCGGTGTCCACATCGTTAGACATGACCTATACAAATAGTAAAACAAATTTGGCATCAAGTCACTGATTACATGCCATGAAGTAGGATTAGGAGTTTATGGCTATTTATTTATACATATCCAGAGATTATGGTTTGATTTTTAAGCACACTCGTCTATGTACAGACCAATCTTGAAGAAAATAATGGCACAAACATATGTATTGGTCATTCAAAATCAATTGTCAAGCCCTGGCTAGGAATTATTAGCACGAATATAACCCTAGTCGGATTACTAGTAGAAATCATTTGCACACATGAAACAACTAATCACTTATCACCTGTACCATTCAAACAATCAATACACTACACGGTTCTAACGAAACTTACTCAGATTTTATGGATTAGGAGAACATAACCATAGGATTTCTATTCCAAAAAGGGGGAGGCATGAGTAACCAGAGAAACCCTATGATCTATTTGACACATAAATGGGTATAGATGACTAGCCAGCTGTGGAATGCATATATTTGCTTGATGTTAAGCCTGTTATAGCTAGCATATGCCTCTTTTAAAGTTTTTTGATTGTTCGGTTGTTTGTAGTTAGCATATGTTCAGTTTCAAATGCTATCTTTGGTTGTTCGTAGTATGCCGTGTTTATTCCAGTTATTCACAATGTGATGTTCTATATGTGCAAGTATGAACTGTGCAATTCAATTTCATCAGTACTAGTTTCAACAATACCACTATGAATGACTACATTTGGTTGTTGCATTGTTAACACGCCTTTCCATTTTTATTTAACCATAACCAGTGTACTTAGACCGACACAATACCAGTTTGAATGACTATGTTTGCTTGTTGTTAAATGTTAGGCCTGTTGCAGTTAGCACACCTTTCCACTTGTTTTGCTTTACTAGCGTGCTTAAACCTGCACACTGAAGCTATCTTTTGGATATTATTTTGTCTG
Organism: Triticum aestivum; assembly: GCF_018294505.1. Lineage (NCBI taxonomy): Eukaryota > Viridiplantae > Streptophyta > Magnoliopsida > Poales > Poaceae > Triticum > Triticum aestivum. Next base: position 214,357,253 of record NC_057807.1, on the reverse strand, counting down.
CGATGTATAATTTTGGTTGATGTTTAGCCTGTTGTGCTTAACATGCTTCTCGATGTACCTACACAGGACAATTTTGGGAACGACTGCTATTTTCCATCGAGGTTAGTTTCATCCCATGGCTTATATCTGCTCACTGTTCAGGATATCGGTAGCTGGTACCATATAGGCCGGCGGCTGATAAGGGACTAATCGGTGAATCGGACTTTTAACTGAATATATCTGCAACCCATTTTTCATTAGGTTAACTAGGGCCATATGTAATATATCTGAGGCTACATAGCAACATGCACTGTACATAATGTCTAAATATGCAATCCTAGGCTACATAGCAACAAGGAAGAGTGTTACATTAATGTTCTAATGATGTCTAGATATACGTAGAAGAGCAGCAGCAACAACAGCAACAACACAGCCTTGTTTGGATACTCAACTTAGCTAGAGGTTAGAGTTAGTTTCTAGCTCATTACTAACCCTGAACTAACTCCATCCAAAGAGTTGTTTGGATGGCAGATTGACAATAAATGCACTAGGAGAACTAGCTCCAATTAGCACCTCTTGGGTTGGATAGTTTTTTTGGGTGGGTTATAGATGCAACTATCTCAAACTATCCCTCATGTTTAGATATACTTTAGGACTATTTGAGCCCGAACTAGCTCAAACTAACTGTAACCCATGGATACAGCAGTAGTTAATCAGCCGATAATTTGCAAGAATGAACTAAACTCCTTCCGACCCATAATATAAGATGCTAATTCATCTAATATGTGAGTATATTGGATGTTATAAGATACTCCCTCCATTCCTAGATATTTGTCTTTTTAGAGATTTCAAATGGACAACCACATACGGATGTATATAGACATATTATAAAACAGTGTTGTACTACATGATTGTGCAATTGCTGTTTAGCTTCTAATATTAACTTGGTGCTTTTAGGTACATATGTCATTGGTAAAGATCCGCGTTTTGACCCTTCTGCGTATGGGGCAATGAGATATCGATGAACCAACATCAAGTGAGGAAGCTGATAAAGATTGTTAGTCAAATGGATCCAAAGATGGCAATTAAACTATTTTTTATACTTTATCCAAGACAACAGTGAACTGCAGGATGGTAAGTAAGAACTCTGCAACCTTATTTTTACTACCCATAATGAGTTGTGTTAGATGACAATGTCTGAATCTTTTTCCTTTGCAGTGGTTGCCAAAGCAGTTTACTCAAGATTACCTCTCAAACTACATGATTGGTGGGCCTGCAAAGGTTAAAGTATTTCTACCAGAACACGATGATTATCTAGATGTTTTCATGAAGACCGTGAAGGATGGGCGGTCGGCCATCACAAGGGGTTGGACTAGAGTCGTGCGTGCCTTCTGCATGGAGGAGGGCACAATATGGGTATTCCGCTTCACCTTGTTCAGCAACGAGAATATATTTCGCCTCTTTCTTTACCGTCTTCAATAGTACAAGTATACAACTGTGGTTCATCATTCTTTATTTGGTTCTTATGTAATTCTTGAACATATGTACCTATGAATCGAATAATACATTGGTTGTTTGAACCTGATGGATATGAATAAAGTTGTAGCATACATTCAAATTCAAATTCAAATTCAAATTCGGTACAATTTGGAAAAGCAACAATTAAATTACGGTGAAATTACGCTCTCCAGGTTATTATGGCACACACGGTTGGTAAAACACAAACGTTTGCGATATGCACCATAATCCGAGACGGTTAGCAGAGAGGAAACGTGTGCAAGCATGCACACATTTGCCGTTTGCAAAGCGTGTGCGATGTCAAACAATATCACAAACGGTGCGGGCAAACTAAATGTTTGTGTTAGTTACCTTATCATACACGGTTCGCAACCATGAACTATTTCTGATGAAGTATGCATCATAAACGTTGCACCACAGAATAGCGCGTGCGTTAGTTGTCGTGTACGACGATATTACGACGGTCTGACGTTTCGTAATCCTGTCCGACACTCGTACGACGATTAGCTAATCTTGTTAACGGTGAACTTTTTGCGATGGGCCGCGCATCATACACATTCCATAATAGTGATCCGTTTGTGATGGGTCGTGCATCGTAAACGTAGCACCACCGAATACCGACTGCGATGGCAATGCGAGCAGAAACGAGTAGTACTGTAGGGGCCCTATCCCCGATGGTTTCTGGGTCGTGTGGGAAGGGCCCCCCTATCACCCACACTCACTTGGCGACGGTTCCAAATGCCGTCTCGGAAAGGGGTTTTAAACCGTTTGTTTAGGACCGACGCGTACCAGTGATATCTTTGCCGGGGGGTGCCCGGAACCCCTTCCGGTGACCCGATATGTACCCGGTACCCTCCGGAACACTTTCGGTGTCCGAATACTATCATCCTATATATCAATCTTTACCTCTCGAACATTTCGAGACTCCTCGTCATGTCTTTGATCTCATTCCAAACAACATCTGGTCACCAAAACACATACCTCATATAATACAAAATCGTCACTCAATGTTAAGTGTGCGGACCTACGGGTTCGAGAACTATGTAGACATGACCGAGACACCTCTCCGGTCAATAACCAATAACGGAACCTGGATGCTCATATTTCCTCCTACACATTCTACGAAGATCTTTTATCGGTCGAACCATAATGACAACATATGTTATTCCCTTTGTCATCGGTATGTTACTTGCCCGAGATTCGATCGTTGGTATCTTTATACCTAGTTCAATCTCGTTACCGGCAAGTCTCTTTACTCGTTCCGTAATATATCATCCCGTAACTAACTCATTAGTCACTTTGCTTGCAAGGCTTCTTATGATGTGTATTACTGAGAGGGCTCAGAGATACCTCTCCGATACTCAGAGTGACAAATCATAATCTCGATCTATGCCAACCCAACAAACACCTTCGGAGATACCTGTAGAGCATCTTTATAATCACCTAGTTGCGTTGTGACGTTTGATAGCACACAAGGCATTCCTCCGGTATCTGGGAGTTGCATAATCTCATAGTCAAAGGAATATGTATATGACATGAAGAAAGCAATAGCAATAAAACTGAACGATCAATATGCTAAGCTAACGGATGGGTCTTGTCCATCACATCATTCTCCTAATGATTTGATCGTGTTCATCAAATGACAACACATGTCTATGGTTAGGAAACTTAACCATCTTTGATTAACGAACTAGTCTAGTAGAGGCTTGCTAGGAACATAGTGTTTTGTCTATGTATCCACACATATATCAAGTTTCTGATTAATACAATTCTAGCATGAATAATAAACATTTATCATGATATAAGGAAATATAAAATAAGAACTTTATTATTGCCTTTAGGACATATTTCCTTCAGATATATGATTGGTCGTACGAGAAATTCTGTTATATATGACGTGTACAGTATGTGGTAGCAGTGGCACTAGACGTACGACTGCAGTAGCCTAAAACATATTTGAAATGAAAAACAATTAAATGGAAAACACAAAACGAAAAGGAAAAATAAACCATAAAGCATAAAACCCTAAACCCCTAAACCTCTAGTCTTGGTTGGTGTTACCAACCGGGACTAAAGGTCCCCCAGCCCCCGGCGCAGGCTTGTGCCACGTGGTGGGCCTTTGGTCCCGTGCCATGACGAACCGGGACTAAAGGGGGAGGGCTTTAGTCCCCACCCATTAGTCCCGGTTGGTGAACCGGGACTAAGCCTTACGAACCGGGACTGAAGGCCGATTCTGCACTTGTGAAGTTGAAGCTCACGTCTTAGCTTCTCAAATCTTGTATAAAATCAAGGATTGGAAACTTGCACAAAATGAAGCGGAAAGTCTACTAATAAGTGTACTTTCACCTTTTGTGCTAAGTCAAAATTTTAAAATTTTGACCAAGATTATAGAAAAGAGTACTACATCCGTCCTGGTTTATTGGTCCCCGTTGTAATCTGTGCGAAATTTTGACCATAAATTTAACTATCAAAATGTTCATGCATGTCACAAAAAATTATATCGTTGAAACTATGTTCAAATACGAATCCAACAATATAATTTTTGTTCACATGCACTAACATTTCGTCAGCTAAATTTTTGGTCAAAATTTAGCACAAAATACAAAGGGGACTAATAAACCAGGACGAAGGCAGTAGTAGCATATATGACAAAAAATTGGTATATTATGAAAGTACATGTCACAACAAATCTATTGATACTAATTTAGTGTCATAAATGCTGCTACTTTTCTCCATAAAGTTAGTCAAAGTTTCAAAACATTGACTTGGGACAAAAAGTATATATACACTTATTCGCGGACGAAGGAAGTACGTAGTTAGCATTGTGTGGAGTGGGTGTACCTACGATGATGTTCACATCTTGCTTCTAAATAATATTTGCTCTTTTCTATAGAATTAAGGTATGCTCTCTCAAAAGGACATGCATGTGCGTTTTTATGTACTACTTCATCTGTTCCAAAATGTCTCAACTTTATTACCTACACCGCACGTTCCACTTCCTTCCGGGCCGCTCGCGCAGGCGGCTCCGGAGGGCAAATCCCTAGCCCCACAAGTCTCTTCCTCGTGGTCCCCTTGTCGCCGCCGCCGACGACTCCGGCTGTGGTGGCGGCGCCCGGCCACCGAAGGCGACAGGCAGGGTCGGCGCGCCCCGGCGGGCTCCCCTCGCGCGGTGGCGGGACGCCAAGCGGGCGGCACAGGAGGATCTTCTGGTGTGGCGGCGCATGGCGGGGGGCGAGGCGGGTGGCGGAGCTCGGCAGGAGAGTAGTAGTGGAGGCCTTGGCGCGCGGGTCTGGGCTCCGTGCGGCGTCGGGATGGCTCCTGGAGGCGGCGGCGCGGTGGGGCCAAGGTGGCGCCGGCGAGGGCACAGGAGGTGGTCGCGGCGCTGCGAGCTCGGCCAGGAGATGCTGCATCGGCAGCGGTCAGGTGTGCAGCGGCGTTGAGCGTGCGGTGGTGCCCTCGGTTGGCGCCAGAGATGGAAGATGGTGCAGGCGGCCTGCGACCGGATCTGGCCGATCTGTGTCTCTGGATCGTCTATTGTGTGGCCTCCTGCCTGGATGGGTGTGGCTGGTGGCTGCGTGCGGTGCCGTCTGCCCTTGCCGTGCTGCCATGGAGGACCAAAGCTGCGATATTTCCTTGGCCGAGCGGGAGATGCAGTTCGGGTTGCTTGCCCTCGTCCGTGCAGGGTCGGTGTGCTGTGACGTTCTGGTCACGACGGCTGAGGTGTTGCGGCGGTGGCGGAGTGACCCATCATAGACAGTGTGCCTCAATCTGGTGGGGAGGGTTGGATATGTGTGACACGGATGAAAATCATGCCCTTCTTCGGACGGTGTTGGCGGCGACGGCGCCTGCGGGTCTCGATTCCCTCCTTGGAGGCGTCGCTAAGGTGTGTCAACATCTCTTCCTCCTAGCTTGGGTTGTTGTCTCCAGGCGAAAGCCAATTCGTTATCGGACCGGCGATGGCGGCGTCTAAGCGTCGTTCCTCTGATGGGAGCATCGTGTGGGGAGACTTGGACTTTGGTTCCGTGTTGTGGTTCTTCGGTGCCTGCCGCTGGTCCGAGTAGAGCTACTTCGACGCAATGTACGCCGGCGGCGGTGAGTCCAAGACGCTGGCTTTTCTCGGGATCGACTGAGTCCTGCCAGCCACTCGCCATCTTCTTTTAGGCATTCAAGGGTGGTTGGTGCATTGCCAAGGGAAGTCCAGTTGAAGTTGTTGTTCTTCGAGGTGACCGGTATTGGTCGAGACGCGGTTTAGTTGTTCTGTTTAGGGCAAGTTCCTTTGTGTTGTGGTTGTAACGTGTGCGGTTGCTTGTCTTCGGATAAGCTCGGGTGTGGAGTTCATGCTACACTTGATGTTCAAAGAGGTAGTCTCTTGTAATTGGTTTTTGCCTCTTATGAAAATATGGTACGCCTTTGGTGTACTCTCAGAAAAGAAAAACTTTATTACCTACACTAGACATTCGTGACAAAGCGCGGGCAGGAGAAAGTTACGGAAATGAAGTGGTAATGGACAAAAAGGTGTCACGAAGCAAAAGAACGAGGAAAGAAGGCGTTGAGCTCAACTACCAACGCAGATATGACTTCACCACCATAGCTAGCTGTGCCATGCATCAAAGAAAGAGGAAAGAACAATTAAAGCAGCATTGGTTCCGGTGAACAAAACCAGCAGCACGACAGTTAAGCCAGACTGGGCTACAATCAAATATTATAGCCGGTCTGGAACATGACAGTCAAGGGCCCCCATCGGTACGTTGTGGATTACAGGAAGCGATTTCTTACTCCTACTCAATTTTATGTCGAGCTACTCAATCTGTGGAAATTGTCGTAAAATCCATGTGTTAAAAAACTTGCACAGACCAGGCATTAGAGAATGAAGGCAAACACAAAACTTCCTCCGAGCAACTTACACAAAAATGCTCCGAAAAAACATAAATTTCAGTATAACTACGTACTCCCTTCTCTCTCTAATTAATCTGAGCTCTGACTTTCTCAAGCTAATATCTCGGTCTCTAAGCTACTGTACTTTAGGATCTCTGAAGAGCGAGGCATCAAGGAATCGTAACACTCCGGAGCTCGCCGGGTGCAAGGAAGAAGAAGACGATGAACCGACACAGCTGCACCCCTCGCCGCCGTGCAACCCCAGCCGGTTCAAGCACAAGCATATTTTCTCCCTCTCCGAGTATCCCGTCCTAAGCACACCATCCGCTTCTCGGCTTAGGGGCGGCTGGCAGGGCGGGCATATGGACAGGTTCAGGTCGATCATGCCCACGCCGAGGTTCCCCGCCAATGACGGCGGCAAGGACACGCTGTCGTCGGCGTCGCTGCTGTGGCCGCTGGCATCGGGCGAGCAGCTGGAGCCGCCCGCGAGCTGGTGGGGGCTGGCGCCGCTCGCCACGGCGGGGGACGAAGGCGTGTGTATCCCCTGCACGGCGGCAGTGCCAGCATTGAGCGGGCGGTGGGTCTGCGGGTCGACGCCGCGGGCGAGGAGCTTGCGCTTGACGTGCGTGTTCCAGTAGTTCTTGATCTCGTTGTCCGTCCTCCCCGGCAGCCTCCCGGCGATCAGCGACCACCTGCAAAGCAGGGAAGCCAATAATCAATATCACCGCCGTCCGCCGTTACATCGCATCCGACACATATATTTCAGTTCAGATTTTTCGATGGCCATAGCAAGGTGGGGCTTAGATGGCTTACTTGTTTCCGAGGAACTCGTGAAGCTTGATGATGAGCTCGTCCTCCTCGTCGGTGAAATTGCCGCGCTTAAGGTCCGGCCTCAGGTAGTTGATCCACCGCAGCCGGCAGCTCTTTCCACAACGCAGCAACCCTACACGAGTACATGCAGACGAATCAACATCATCTCCCACACGGCCGGCATGCATGCCAATGTTGAGTCCGCATACCAAATAAAGATATATATGTTGTACCTGCTGCTTTGGGGAGCGATCTCCAGCACCCTTCTCCATGGGCCTTGATGTGGGCGATGAGCCGCTGATCCTCCTCCTTGGTCCAGGCGCCCTTGTTGGTGTGCGCCTTCTCGCAGCACGGCGATCTCCCCATGTCCGCCGACGGCCGGCACAGCCCACAGCCCTAGGCGCAAGAGAGAGATCTGAGAAGTAGCCGGAGGAGACAGACACAGAGCCAAGTGACGACTGTCGTTTGATCTCAGGGAGGAAAGAGAGGGGTTATATGGTGGCGGAGAAGGAGGGGCGGAGGGAGAGAAAGCGGGGCGAGGTCGAGGTGGATGGAGAGAGATAGAGCGGAAAGGGTCCCATTCCCATTGACCCGGATCACTCCGAGACATTTGACCGAGTTGGTGTGAGGAGAGAGAGGAGGGGGTGAGTGAGTGGTTGCGGAGCCCCAGGGACGGATTTGGTAGGTTGGTAGGTAGGGAATGGCATGCTTCTGCTCCTGTCGGGAGCCCCTCTCTTTTTTTGCGCATCCCCCTCTCCCTCCCTTGTCCCATCTCATCGCTTCAATTGTTTGGTTTCATACATAATTGCTCGCGCACTTGCAACCTGTGCCAATATTCTAAGAAGTTAGCTCTGATTATCTATTCATATTAGTGTGATTGTATAAATAATTGTTTATCAAACCCGTGATTTACCTACCTAAATATTTTATTTGATAATCACTTATTTGGCAAGAACTTAATGTCTTACCAAAGAAACATAATTTTATTTGTCAAGCGATGAATAACAGACGAGAGGGAAAGAGGGATGCTGGACGAAGGACGAGGTGGAAGATAGAACCTTATATTCTTTTGAAGTACATATGCATTCAAAGGAATGTAATTTCTCGTGTGTTGCAACGAAAACATACACTAACATAATAATAAATGTCTTTTACGAGTAGACTAGAAGATAATTTCTCTTGCGTTGCAACGGAAACATACACATGCTAGTAGATTAGCATGTGATGCGTTAAAATCTTAGTAAGTTTGATCATGATTTACCTGTCATCTTATTGTTAAGCATTTACTCCCTCCGTCCGAAAATATTTATCATCAAAATGGATAAAAAGAGATGTATCTAGAACTAAAATACGTCTAGATGCATCTTTTTTTATCAATTTTGATGACAAGTATTTTCGGACGGAGGGAGTATTTGATAAGAACTTATTTAGCAAGTTTTTCTACACAATCATCATGATTTACTTGCCATCTTATTGTTAATCATTTATTTGGTGAAAATTTAATGACTTGCCAAAGAAACTATTAGTTATTTTGGAAAACTAATAAGACGTGGGCGATAATCAAATATGGAAGGGGGATGGAAGAGGAGGAAAGGGGAAAAACCAGTTCCTGCCTAAAAACCAGTTCCTTTTGAAGTACATATAAGTAGAGAATAATATATTTATTTTAGTTTTTTTGTTCCCAGTTCCTGCCTAATATGCCCCTGTCGTCCTGAATCTGTATGCTAGTAACTATTTTTACCTACGGACTATGATACCTGGTGACAAAACAAAACGACTCGTGATCACTATTGTCCCATGCTCGTTTTCATCGATTCTTCCCTTCTCTCGAAAACCGTAGCTACTAACACTAACGTTGGTTTTTTTTCGTTGTATTCCTTTCTAGTCACAAAACAGTACGAAAAAGAACAAAGTGCTAGAAAGGGACTTGAACCGGATCTATTTAACATCTACTAAGCCCAATAACCAACGCCAACCATCTTTACTTGTTCTTTGATATACATAAATAAGAGTATTTGAATCCTTCTTGTTTCTATGATATCACCAAAAATAATAATTTTAGGAATGGTAACTTTCGCATGAGCGTGTGATAACTATGACACGAGCAGCCTAGTAACTTTACATGATAAGGTTGCTAATATAGCATGAGAAGCCTATAAACTATATCATGAGAAGCATGGTAACTTTACACATAAGTTACCGGGTATTCAACAAACCCCCCTCCATTGAAAAAGTTACCATGATGTTTGAATGCAAGTAATCAGGTATGCGGTGCGTAAATTACCATCCAATTTACACAGAATTTATCTCAGGGGAGGGGGAGGGGGTACATTTCAACAACAAAAAATCCCCAGGTCAAAATTACCATGGTGTTTGTACATAAGTTGTCAGGTTTATGGTGTGAAAATTACCATGTTGTTTACACAGAAATTATTAGGGGTATGTTTCGAAAACTTTTCCCTCCCAGGGTGAAAAGTTAGCACAATGTTGGAACGTAAGTGATTAGGTCTGTGGTGCGTAAATTACCATGCTATTTACATAGAAGTTATCGGGGTTATGTTTCAACAAAAAAAATTCTCGGGTCAAAGTTATAATGGTGTTTTATACGTAAGCTATCATGTTTGTGATGCATAACTTATCATGTTGTTTACACATGCAGTCATCGTTGTTTTATCATCTTCCCTTCCCCGATCAAAGGTATCGGATCTGCGGCAAGTAAAAGTACCATGCTACTCCCCACACCCAAGTCAAAGTTCGACGGTGTTTGCACGTAAGTTACCATGTGTGGCATCCCAACTTAATACGAATGATAGACTACTCATGTCAACAAGGTGCACCTTCTTGTCCGAGGGCCCACCCGAAAGGAACCTAAAAGTAAAGCGTGCTTCATATTTTTACTTGACGCAGAGTATTTAGAGAGAAAGTTACCGGGATATGTTTTCAATAACTTTTGTGTAATTAGCATGGTATTTTAGACATTAGTTACCGGAGTATGTTTAAATAAGTTTTACCCAAGTCAAAGTTTAAGAGTGTTTGCACGTAAGTTACCATGCGTGACATCTCAGCTTAATAGGAATGATAGACTGCTCATATCAACAAGTTGCACCTTATTTTCAGGGAGCCCACCTGAAAAGAACTTCAAAACTAAGCATGTTTGACTTGGAGCAATTCGAGAATTGGTGACCGAATGAGAAGTTGATCCCAGGTGCGCACGAGTGAGGACAAAGAGCGTAGGAAAGACTATTGTTTGTCTATAGGTCCAGTCTATATCCCAGGCGCAACAGCCAAGAATCGGTGGGTGGACCGGTGGGTTTGGTCGGGGCATTACAATTTGTATCAGAGTCGGCCCTCGCGGTTACACGGGTGTGTGAGGGTCAGTGATGAATACATGCGGCACATGTAAATTCTGACACTGATTGTGGACGAGAACGACACCTATGGGATCACTGGATCCCTTCTGCAGTTTGGCAGGGAAGAGGGGTAGAGCAAACAGCAGATCTAATGATCAACACGACGGATTTTTACCCAGGTTCGGCCGCTGAGAAGCGTAAAACCCTAGTCCTGCTTGAGTGTATATCTGTGTTCTTGAGCTTCGACTAGCTGCAACGCATGCAAGCTGGGCCGAGAGGTTCAAAAGTCTGAATCCTCCTCCAGTATGCCGTGGGCGTCCTTTTATATGTCCAAAGGGGCTGCCACAGTGGAACACTATGTCAGCGTTCTGGTAACGGGGGTCCCCAGACTTGCCTGTCTGCGGCCTGCGGCGTGGCTCAAGTGGTGGCCCAGTACGGCCCGTCTTCATCAACCCAAGCTCAAGACCCTCGCGAGGGGCCAAGCCTCGCGGGGCGGACGACGCAAGGCTTCCTCAGGGACGGCCTCACCAGGCAGGCTCGCGAGGAGGCGGAGAGATCAAGGCAGGGGTACAGCGCGAGGTGCTCGTGATGCAAGCCATGACGATCGAGACCAGGCGGGCGCTAGCCTGCGCAGTGTCCTTGTTTCCTCTTTGGTGCAAAGGGGGCAAGCGCAGACGTGGAGTACCGAGGCATCAAGCAAAGATTACCATTTCGGTTCAACGAGACCAAGACCAGCAGAGCGGCAGGACGGAGGTCATCGTGGAGCCCAAGATGGCGTCACCGCCAGTGCCTTTGGCAGTCGAAGACCAACTTTAGTCAGGATAACTCGTACTAGATGTTTCCCTTCAAAATGGTCGTTGTTGGCTCCTTTCCGGCTCAATATTTGGGAAGAGGACCGGGGCCTCTATATATAGAGATAGCCACCACAGTAGAGGGCATCTCAGAGAGTTCTCATCAGATCTAGAGGCGATCGAACTCACCCAAGTAGTTCACCGCACCAGCCCAAGAACACCTCTCACGAGGCTGTTCTTCCTCTATACTGTTCATCATCAGCCCCTGAGGCAATCCACCACACCACACACTAGATTAGGATATTACACCACAATGGTGGCCCGAACCAGTATAAACCTTGTGTCCCTTGTGTTGCTCATCGTGTAGCTTAGATTCATCGCAAGGCGTTGGGACGTGGATCGGTAGGGGAAAGATCTTCGCGCGCACCCCAGAGTTCGAACCTTAAGGGTTTTGCCGGAACCCGATATCCGACATTTGGCGCGCCAGGTAGGGGTGTGCCAGAATCTTTCTTCAACTGCCCCGTGTTCCACCACTCTGTCGCCTCCATGTCCGGTGACCCGATGCCAACACCGACCGCTGGGCAGCATGGCCTGCCCACGCCGCGCCGCCTGCCCAAGGTGACCTCAACCACGCACCTCAGGCAGCCCGCGCTCCGCAGAACGCTGCGGGGTGCGGGTGACGCGGTCAAGCGCCGCCTGCCCTCACCCCGCTGCAGGTACGATCAGCAGCAAGGGCCTCAAACCACGTCGCGGCCACAACACCGCACACCCGACGGGAGCAGGCGAACATGAAGGCTGCACTCACGGTGGCTCGAGAACTACTATGATGCAGGCTGCAGGAAATCGGCCATGACGTGCTGCTGGAGCGCGTCGCTGAGCTCCTGGATGCCAGTGCTTCAGGGACACCTCCATTCTGCGTCCAGCTTCCACCCCAGGCCCCGGGCGGATCACACGGCGGGCCCATCCGTGCCCGCGCGCCCCCAGGTGTACCTCAAGGCTTCATCAACACCAGCTTGGCCGTCAGCGCCGGGCGACAAGCTGCACCAGCACCGCCCCTGGTAAGCGAGGGCATGCGCATCGCTGCCTACGGCCCGGGCGGGCCGCCGCCCTACCACCCCCAGGAAGGTGCTTCAAGCCAAACCGCGTGGAGCGTGGGGCACTACAGCGAAGCCTTTGGGGCGGCGACCCGGAGGCTTATGTGCCCCACATGGTGGATCGGGAATACGCACCGAAAGAAGACCACGGCTCGTTCCTCGGGCCAGGCTGGGAGGAAGAGACGCCAGAAGCCGAGCCCTTTCAGGAACCTCAAGGAAGCCTCGCGAACCGCGCCGGCGGCAGCAGCTATCGAGTACCGCTAATCCCTCAGGAGCAAGCTTATGCTAACCATGGGTCGTAGGAAATCCAGGTCACTGCAGTGGAAGACTGCCCCAGTACGACAGCCTCCCTCCCCTTAGGAGGAGGGCACTGGGGGCTGCAGGAGAGGGGCCGGGAGCCAGGCCCCTCCCCACGGTGCGCAGAGCAAGGTGTTCCTCGGAGGTAGGCCCTCTGCTGGGGAGGTGCCGCAAGGCCTGCCCCCGACAAAGGACCCGTGGTCATCGGGGGAACCGCTAGCGTCCCCTTTTCCCCATTGGCGTCGTCATTGGTTTCCGGTCGCCGTCGATGGTGGTCAAGGGTGGCGCAAGGCGGGGCCCTCATCTGGCGATATGAAGCAACGCCGATACCTGTGAAGAAGGCCCAGTGCCTGTGAAGCTCGCCGCCCGTGACACTCTCACGTAATAATGAGTTGGGATTGTACACGCCCCGGAGTCTCCGGAGAGCCGCCCTTGGGCCTCGGGGGCTCCCTCCCACACCCAGTGGCAGCACTTAGCTTCGCGCTGGTGAGAAGACGTCGAAGACTAGACTAGGTGCCGAACGCGGCCTTTTGCTTTTGCTTCCTTTTATGTGGTCAAGCTTTCTCATTTTGGACCTAAGTTGAAGTTGAATTTGTGTTTGTGTATGCAGGGAGGGGTGTCTTGTCTTGTTCGCGTGCTTTCTCGTGTTCCGTTTTCTGCTCAAGTTGGAATTCCACTAGCTTCCTCCCCCTCGCGAGCCCCTCGCGGTCAGGGCTGGGCCCAGCACACACGCACATGCCGTCCCAAGGCTGGCGCTCGCCCTCGCAAGGCTCTTGCTGCAAGGTCAACGGGTCTCCCGAGGGACCCTCGGAGAGTCGCCACGAGCCTACTCGAAGCTCGCCCAAGATAAAGGTAAAATCACAGCAACCAACTCATCGCAGAGCCCATAACATCATATGGGCACCCATTCAGTGTCAACCTTAACAACGCGTGGACAACAATCCTTTTTACATGTGGGGCTTCCCCTCCCAAAATGCTCTTACAACCTTCAGGGCCACGCCCGAGCTTTTTCTAGGCAGGCTAAACATCAGGGGGCGTAGGATCAATCAGACATGTCGCTCACCGCATCCTCTTGGTCGTCTCCACAAGCATCGCTGGCGCCATTGTCGCTGTCGCTGGCCTCACTCTCACTGTCGTTGGCACCTTCTTCGCCGTCGTTCACCACGTCGCCTTCATCAGCAGCGACAACCACCTCGTCATCATCAGAGGTGAAGGCCCGGACGAGTGCATCCATGTTGTCCTCCACCCACCATGCCAGGTCGCCTCGGATGGCCTCTGGCACCGGGGCGATGGCGGCGTCGAAGTCAAAGTGGGGGTCGATGTTCTGAAGATGGCTGAAGGCACGGGAGAATGCCCGTGCGAGCAGGCCGCGGCTCCTCTCCTCGACAAGCCGACGAGCCCTCTCAGAGCGATTCTCCAGATGCATCACCACGTCGATGAAGAACTGGAGATTACCGTCGTAGTTGGTCACGTGAGGTTGCTCAGCGGCCGCATCACAGATATTGCCCAAGGCCGCGTTGGCCCTTTCCCTGAGTGTTCGGAGCACGGGGTCATGCATGTGCTCCAGTGTCTGCCGCTGGCGAATCTCATCTTCGTTCCGCCGCGCAACGAACTCGGCGTCATCAACCCTCCATTGGAGGAGAAGCAGCTCGGCACGGGAGGAGGCCAGCTCAGCCTGCGCCGTGACTAAGGCGGCTGCGGTGGCCTCAGCATGCTGCGTTGCTTCGGTCAGCTTGGTCCTAAGAGCGGGAGTCCTGCCCGCGGCCTCGGCCTTGATCAACTCCAACCTCTATTCATATTCGTGCTCAAGAACCCCGCGAGCTTCCGCCACGCAGCGGTCGACCTCTTCTTGGATTCAGACCTCCCGCGCGCCAACATCGTCCTCCGCCTGGGTAACCTGGCGCTCCCTCGTCTCCAACCATTCAAGATCGAGGTTGCGCTCGGCAGCCTCCAGCGTCAGCACTTCCTCATGCTTCTGGAGCTCCTCCTCTTCGGTGGGCGCCCCTTTCAACAATGCAAGGGCAGCTTGGCGCAACTCCACTTGCTGCTCCAGGGAATTGCACCAGGCTTGAAGCTCCCACGCACGCTCCTCCGCGATCTCGAGATGCTGGTCTGCCTCTTGAGCCTCCTCAAATGGCTCGGGAGCAGGCCTTTCACAAGGCCACAAGAGATGCTTCAACCTTTGTGTTGTCAAGATCAAGCTCGTCGCGTGCAAGACTGACGGCCACCTTCATCTTGCGCCGCTCCACGACCAGCAGCAGACCTTCGGCTTCAATACATGCGTCTGCGTCCGCGAGCTCTCCATCAAGCTGGCTCATTGAGGGAGTCCTGGACTAGGGGGTGTCCGAATAGCCGGACTATCATCATCGTCCGGACTCCAAGACTATGAAGATACAAGATTGAAGACTTCGTCCCGTGTCCGGATGGGACTTTCCTTGGCGTGGAAGGCAAGCTTGGCAATACGGATATGTAGATCTCCTACCATTGTAACCGACTCTGTGTAACCCTAGCCCTCTCTGGTGTCTATATAAACCGGAGGGTTTTAGTCCGTAGGACGAACAACCATTAGAACAATCATACCATAGGCTAGCTTCTAGGGTTTAGCCTCCTTGATCTCGTGGTAGATCCACTCTTGTACTACCCATATCATCAATATTAATCAAGCAGGATTAGGGTTTTACCTCCATCGAGAGGGCCCGAACCTGGGTAAAAACATCGTGTCCCTTGTCTCCTGTAACCATCTGCCTAGACGCACAGTTCGGGACCCCCTACCCGAGATCCGCCGGTTTTGACACCGACATTGGTGCTTTCATTGAGAGTTCCTCTGTGCCGTCACGATCAGGAAGGATGCCTCTGCCCGTCTTTAAAGACGGTACCATCACCAAAGGAGCTTTGGCCGCCGGCCAAACTATCCGACTAGGTGGTTTTCTCATGACCGCCTGTTCGGCCACCGCTTCGACGATGGCCTCTCGGGTCATCAAAAGCAATCTTCACGTCAACTCGGAATTCGCCGAGCAGCTGGATCCAGTGGAGCTCTCTTCCGTAAACGAGCTCTTGGATCGCATCGCCGCCCTGGGAGTCGCTACAGACTACAATCAGATTGGGCTTAAAACCGATCTGAGACAGATCAACTCTCCCCAGGTTACCCACCACGTTGCGGTGGTAGAGGAACAAAGCGGCGATTCTTCTTCTGTATTAAAAACTAGTTATGTCCGGACTCCCGAACCCTCCATGCCGGATTCCCGTGGAGGGATAGACGTCGATCAAGTACTGAACCTAAAGTTAGGTAGCGGACCAGACTCGTCGGACAACGTCCAGCAATCCAAGCTTCCAAATTCGGAAACTTTTTGGCCCTTGAGCCTCAAGATGGGCCGGGTTCCGGGCTCAATTCCACCCACCCACCCAAACATATGCGATTTATCTCAAATCCGGCAAGAGCCCGCTGAAACAGTACATCATTACTGGGCCAGATTCCTCCTGGTTATGAACAGGATAAAGTCGTCGCGAAATTACACGCTTCGCCGACCTGGCATCCATAGTACGAAAATACTGTGCGATGGAGAGTGTCCAGAAAACCGAAACTAAGTTTTGGGACAATTCGGCTCCGAACACAACCCTAGTCCGAAACAAAAGGGTGCACCATGCTCAGGCACCTAGGACAAGAACCAAAAAGCAAAAACCCCATAAAGGGCACGGAACCGTACTGGAGGGATGGCTCAGCGGACCCTGTAAAATTTATAGTACAGAGGGCGCCACTCCAACTCATAGCCTTCGAGCATGTTGGATACTGCGGCAGGTGGCCAAAAGTGGCGAAGAGCTTCTAGCCCCGGAGACCCACCCCAACAGTACCAGTAC
Source organism: Triticum aestivum (assembly GCF_018294505.1). Taxonomy (NCBI): domain Eukaryota; kingdom Viridiplantae; phylum Streptophyta; class Magnoliopsida; order Poales; family Poaceae; genus Triticum; species Triticum aestivum. The sequence continues at coordinate 214,340,684 of NC_057807.1, read as the reverse complement.
GGTATTAATAGTCTTCGAGACTTTTGCATCAAATAATATGCGGAAAAGAACAATCCGCAGCCTCGCCGAAGTCTACCAAGTAGCAACAACAAATCCATGGAGCGGCACGGCCATCACCTTCAACGCCAGTGACGAACCTAAATTCCGAACAGCCCCAGCACCAGCCGCATTGGTTCTCAGTCCAATAGTGGACGACTTTCGTCTTACCAAGGTACTCATGGATGGCGGCAGCGGATTAAACCTCATCTACGAGGAAACCCTTCAAAAAATGGAAATAGACTGGAGCCGCATTGAGCGAAGCAGCACAACCTTTAGAGGAATAATCCCTAGCCGAGAAGCACACTGCACAGGAAAAATCACACTTGACGTGGTGTTTGGCTCGCCGGACAATTACAGGTCCGAGGAGGTCACGTTCCAAGTGGCCCCGTTCAGCAGCGGATATCACGCTTTATTAGGACGAGAGGCATTCACAATTTTCCAAGCCATACCCCATTACGGGTACATGAAGCTTAAAATGCCCGAGCCCAATGGAACCATCACCCTTGCGAGTGATCCGGACATAGCACTCCGCGCAGAAAACAAGACAGCCGCATTAGTCCTAGAGGCACTATCCGAAGCCCTAGCGGCGGAGGAACTCACTACGCTGCGCTCTACGGTGAACAGGGATGATGTGATACTCGATAAGAGATCCAAGTCCACCTCTTTTAAACCAGCGGACGAAATAGTCAAATTCCAGGTCCATCCAACGGACCCAACAAAGACAGCCTCCATCGGGGCACAGTTAAACCCTGATGTAGACGCCGCACTACGAGAATTCCTTCAGGAGAATTGGGACATCTTTGCCTGGCACCCTTCAGATATGCCAGGAATCCCACGCAGATTGGCAGAACACAGCCTAAACATCCTAAAAGGATTCAAGCCAGTCAAATAGGCTCTTCGGCGATTTTCCGAACCCAAAAGACAGGCAATGGGAGAGGAGCTAGCCAAACTATTGGAAGCCGGATTCATCAGAGACATCAAACATCCGGACTGGCTAGCAAACCTGGTAATGGTACCAAAGAAGGACAAATCCTGGCGCCTATGTGTCGATTTTAAAGACCTCAACGAGGCTTGCCCAAAGGATCCTTTCCCCCTTCCCCGCATCGATCAAATAATCGATGCTACTGCAGGGCACGATTCATTGTGCTTCCTCGAGGCATACTCCGGCTACCATCAAATTAAGATGGCGGAGGCGGACCAAGCCGCAACGGCACTCATTACTCCATACGGACCATTCTGCTTCAACATGATGCCCTTCGGACTCAAAAACGCCGGCGCAACATATCAGCGCATGATTCAGACAGGTCTGGCTACCCAGATCGGCAAAACAGTAGAGGCATACGTAGACGACGTGGTCGTCAAAAACAAACACGTCGAAACTCTAGTAGACGATTTGAGGCTCACATTCGACAACCTCCGAGCATATGACATTAAGTTGAACCTGGAAAAATGCGTTTTCGGCGTACCAGCCGGAAAGCTCCTGGGCTTCATTGTATCCGGTAGAGGAATTGAAGCAAACCCAGCCAAGATCCGAGCTGTATCACAGCTGGATATTCCAAAAGACCTCAAACAAATACAAAAATTGACTGGATGCGTGGTGGCTCTAAGCTGCTTCATCTCCCGTTTGGGAGAAAAGGAATTGCCCCTCTATCGCCTCCTCAGGCGCACCGAACACTTCGAGTGGACGGATGCTGCCACTTCCGGACTCGAAGAAATAAAGGCCATATTGGCAAAAAATCCGGTCCTGGCCGTGCCTAACCTGGGCGAACCAATGTTGTTATATATCGCGGCAACACATCAAGTTGTAAGCGCGGTGCTCGTCGTCGAACGAGAAACAGAAGGCCATAAATTCCCTCTTCAAAAACCAGTGTACTACGTATCCACTGTCTTAACTCCCTGCAAGTCCCGGTACCCACATTGTCAAAAGATAGCATACGCGGTGTTCATGGCATCCCGTAAGCTGCGACACTACTTTCAAGAGTGTTCGATAACAGTGGCCTCCGAAGTACCCCTCAACGACATCATAAACAACCGCGACGCGATGGGCAGGATTGCAAAATGGGCCATTGAGCTCTTACCATTTGACATAACCTACAAACCACGGCGAGCTATAAAGTGGCAAGTCTTGGCTGACTTCGTCGCGGAATGGACTGAAGCCGAACTCCCTAAAGAGTACGGCGCATACTCCAATTCGATCATGCATTTCGATGGCTCTAAAATGTTGGCCGGCATGGGGGCTGGCGTCGTTTTGACGTCCCCAACCGGAGCCACAGTCCAATACATACTTCAAATAATGTAGACAGACTCCAACAACGCAGCCGAATACGAGGCCCTTCTGCACGGTCTCCGGATAGCAATCTCCATGGGCATTCAACGCCTCGAGGTACGCGGGGATTCAAACCTCACATTCAAACCTCACAATATCACAAGTAAATGGAGACTTCGATGCCAAAGATCCGAAAATGGCAGCCTACCGTAACGCCGTCTTAAAAATGTCAGCTCGGTTCGAAGGACTCGAATTCCACCATGTAGCCCGGGATAATAACCAGGCGGCCGACGTGTTGGCACGCATCGGCGCAAAACGCGACGCCGTCCCTCCAAACATCTTCCTGGAGCGGCTCTTTAAGCCATCCGTAGTATGGAAAGAGGAGTCCGGAAACAACAATCCGGAACCAACCGCACCGCCCAACACCGAACATTCTGACACAACCGGTGGCTCAGCCAATGACATAACACCTTCCGCCCACGAAATAATGGCAGTCATCGCCCCGTGGACGGAACCATTCCTAGCCTACTTAATTAGGGAGGAACTTCCCGAAGACCAAAATGAGGCCCGCTGTATAGTTCGGCGATCTAAAGCCTACAAGGTCCATGAGGGGGAACTTTATAAGAAAAGCGCAACCGGAGTCCTTCAAAGGTGTATCTCCGAAGAGGAAGGGCGAAATCTTCTGGCTGAAATTCACGCGGACTAGGCGGACACCACGCTGCAGCCCGGGCCCTTGTAGGTGAGGCCTTCCGTACAGGATTTTATTGGCCAACGGCCCGGGCAGATGCTCAGGATTTAGTCCAACGATGCGTTGGTTGTCAGCTCTTTGCTAATCAGAGCCACATGCCACCCACCGCCCTCAAAACTATACCCATCACCTGGCCGTTTGTGGTCTGGGGGCTTGACATGGTTGGACCCCTTAAAGGGGGAACCCAGAAGAAAAAATACCTATTGGTCATGGTGGACAAATTCACCAAATGGATAGAGGCCAAGCCAGTTAAAACGGCCAAATCTGGACCTGTGATAGACTTCATATCCGGGGTAGTACACCATTACGGTGTCCCCCACAGCATCATCACCGATAACGGCACGAACTTCATGGCCGACGAGGTTAAACTCTGGTGCAAAAATATGGGCATTAAGCTCGACTACGCTTCAGTCTATCACCCTCAAACCAACGGTCAAGTTGAACGAGCAAATGGTCTAATCATGAGCGGCATCAAACCTAGATTAGTGTGGTCCCTTACGGAATCTAAAACGCACTGGGTAGAGGAGCTCGACTCCGTACTCTGGGGGCTGCGGACCACGCCAAACTGTACTACCGGGTTCACACCATTCTTTATGGTATACGACGCAGAGGCAGTTTTGCCCTGCGACATAATTCATGACTCACCTCGAGTGCGCATGTACGAAGAAAGAGAAGACAAGTTGGATCGGCAGGACAGCTTGGACGCGTTGGAGGAGGAGCGCGATGTGGCCAAGGCTCGTTCCGCATTCTATCAGCAGCAGGCTCGAAGATATCAAAGCAGAGAGGTACGAGCCAAGACTTACAATGTTGGCGAACTAGTTCTACGCCCGCCGGACAAGAAAAAGGACAAACTCAAGCCCAAATGGGAAGGTCCCTTCATCATCGACCAAGTTCTGACCGGCGGAGCATACCGTCTGTGAAACGCATCGGACAACCGACTCGAGCCGAACCCATGGAACGCAGCCCGCCTCCGAAGATTCTACGCCTAGCGCCGGACTCAGAGTTCGTCTCCTTCCTCCGTCCACATATTTACACTTCAGCTATCTTTTGTTTCTCTCTTTTCTCCCACCTTTTTCATAAAGCCCTTGAGGGCCAATTTGCACATTGTTCACACACACTTGATGTGCTACCCGCACTCATTATACCTGGGGGCTTCTTTAACAGAAGCTTACTTATACGGGCTTTATGCCCAACACATGCGTCAAACTTCCGCATGTACCTTTTATTCACCATTATATGCATCGATATGACTTAAGTTTTGGCCAAGCTAGGTTGCCTAGCTCCTGTGCTTACCCCTACGTTCCCGATTGTTCGACTAGGAGGTAAAGGGAGCACCTCTGCGATTGCTACTGCCGGGTCAGCCGGATGTGTACCTCAGACTGGGTGAAGCCGAAAGCTAGCGTTCTTAAGGGAATATTTGGCCGGTGGCTTGAAAGATGATTCTTTACCTATTTATTTATCTGCCCCCAGATGTTTTCCTGCTCTTTTCGCAATCCGGACATGCACTTTAGGGCATGCCTCCCAGGGAAAGGAACCCTTAACGGAACTATTCTCCCTGGAAGATGTTTCTTACTAACCATGTAATATAACATAACTAGTTGGGCACTTGTCTGATAAAGTACTAATGACCCCTACGCCTGGTCTCCATGCATACCCCGGTTTTTTCATAACCGAGAAGGTATTCGGACACACTCCGGACTCTAGGGTCCCGAGGCTGAAGCGAAAAGGTCGGCAAAGACAAATGATCTACAATCCGGCTAGAAGGCATTTTACATGTCATTTTAAATACATCGTCAAATCGACTGACTGTACTCCTCCTCAATCCCGTCTAACAGGCTGTCTAATTTACAGTCCCGTTGGGAATACTTAGCGGCCAACTCTACCTGGCCGTACACTAAGCTCACAGGGATCTCCTTCACATCGGGCCCCACAGGTCCGACCTCGGCCATGTGGTTTGGATCCGCCTTCTTGTACCGCGTCTTCACCATGGCCCAGGCCTCCCTGGCACCTTGACGGCAGGCCGATATCTTCCATAAACGAAAGCGTTGCTGTGCTCCCTGAAGCTTCCCCGCAAGCTCTCCAAGGCCCTCGGATAGGGAGACGAATGGCCATAAGGCCTGGACGACGCCACTCATCGCCTGCCGAACACGTTCGAGCAGTTGCACCAGCTCGGGAAGTTGGTCACCCGTTGAACCGGGCATTTCCTCCGTAGGGCGACCTATGAGCACACCTACAGACATATTTCTGTCAATTGACTTCCTCGCCGAACTCTTCTTTTCAAAAGAGTTTGCTCAAGCACTTACTATAGATGCCGCGACGAAGCCGCTGATTCTCCTTCACGGAGCCAGACAGCTGGGCCCGAACACCTTTTAGCTCTTCTCCAAGCTGGGTGTGGGCACCTTGGAGTTTGTTCCTCTCCTGCTGCACCTTCATAAGCACCCTCTCGTCGGCCTTTAGCTGGCGTAGTAGCTGTTGCTTGTCCGGATCAAGTCCGGCAACATCTGCAATATTATTGTCAGACTTATACGCACGCCGCACACTGCTTATCTTTTTGAAATATGTGTTACCGGAGGGGGTCTCGGTGTCTCCTCCTACGGCGGCTAGTGCGGCCTCAAGTTGGGCCTTGCACCCTTGTAGCTCCTGAGACAATTGGGCATTCTTCTCCGTGAGATCCTGCATATCAAATGATCCTTAAATCAGTTATTTTAACTATTTTAAGTCTCGGGGGCTACTGGCATATACAACTATTAAAATCCTTTACCCGTATGTCTTTTACATACTGCTCCGTGGCTCTGGTTAAACCATCTTGAGCGGCACGGAGGTGCGCGTCTCCCGCGTTAAAGGCATTCAACACCTCTGGGGAGAAACACGCGTCACGAAGAACTGTCCGGTGGCGCCTATGATTCATGGCGCTCTCCACCTCAGACCTGGTGGCGGACAGCCTGTCGGCATCCTCCGCTGGAGGAGTATCCGGCTCGCGCCTTGCGCTCGCCTCCCCCTCCGGACCAGGTGTTGGAGCCTGGCTGGCGGAGGCTTGGTTGGCAACCTCTCCGGGCACAGTCCGGCGAGCGCTCTTTCTCCTGGAAAAGTCATGAGCATTAATACGCCTCCTAGGAATCTTTTTCCTAAATAACGGTCGCAAGCTATACCGTTCCGGTGACGTTTCAATTCGCACCGCACCCCTCTTCCGCCTGCTGGGCCGGACAGACCCTTGTTGGTCAGCCACTGCGGGTTCGGCTTCCCGCCTTGGAGGCACCTCCTACAAGACACCGTTGTGTACGGTGGTCAGAAATATGCAAGGACGAAGTAATGGTGTTAGGACTCCGGTCATAATTACCTGGGAAGCCGGAGATAAGCCGGGGTAGTCGGCCGTAATGGCGACTAGAGCATTGTCCATGCTGAGTTGGTGGAACACCCCGTCAATTAGCTCCACCTTTATGTCCAGATCCTCTTCGGAGGCCGGGTCAAGGGATCTTCCCGGGTCCTCGGGTTGTGGAGCCGGACTGTGTATGCCCTCCACATCCCGACGCAGCTCCTGCGTCAAAATCATAAAGTAAGGCACTTAACTTTGAAAGCACGGGTCGGATGAATAAACGTCCGCTTACCTAGCTCCGAGGGTTATTCATGGAGAACCCATTCAATGGGCTCGTCTGGAGGAAGTCCTCCTTCTCCCCCTTGTACAGGCCGGACAGGATCTTCGCCAGATCCGCGGCCGATCCCGGCCCCTTGCGGCCATGACGGGTGGCGTCATTCTCCCCGTTGAAATCCCACATGGGGTGGCCCCTATATTGGAGCGGCTGCACCCCTCGCATAATGCACGTGGCCATGACTCCAATCATGGTCAATCCGGAATGGGCCAGCAACCTTATCCGGCCCATCAAATAATGGACGCTCCTGTCTTCCTCCTATTGAGGGCTCCGCGGGCGCCAACTTAGGCGTTTCTTCAGAGGAGCCTTGCTGAACTCCGGGAGGCCGATCCGAACTGGGTCCGACAGTGGAGCATCTTCCACAAAAAACCATTCCGAGGGCCAGTCTTCGGACGCCTTCTTTGGGGTTCCGGATAGATATCCGGTCCCGGCGATGCGCCATATTTCGGCTCCGCCCACTTGATATATTGACCCCTCGTGAGAACGGGGTACGAGGCAAAATAGTCTCTTCCACAGCGCAAAATGGGGTTCGATGCCCAGGAACAGCTCGCAAAGAGCTACGAAACCCGCGATGTGCAGAATAGAGGCGGGCGTGAGGTGATGAAGGTGGATTCCGTAGAACTCCAGAAGCCCCCGGAGAAAAGGATGTATGGGAAATCCGAGCGCCCTTATTAGATAAGGGACAAAGCACACCCGCTCTCCTTTGGAGGGACTAGGGGTGGCCTCCTCTTGCTTTCCACCTTTGTAGGTGGCCAGCCCGGCTCGAACTGGGACCAGCTCGTTGTGCAGGACTGAACATCTCCTCCAATCTCCTGGCTAAGGGCTAGGAGCGCGAGAGGAGGAGCCGCATCGACGGTCCATGATGGAATGGATTTTTGGTCAGGAGCGCTCCGATGAGTACTCGCGGAAGGAAGATGGTGTGATTTGGATCTGGATTCTTGCCTCTCTTATAGGCAGATTATTTGCGCAGCTAGGGGGTAAAATATAAAAATGCCCTGGCCTTTCGCATTCGTGCGACACATGGAAGAGGGCCATTATTGGGTGTGGAAGCCAAGGAGCGCAACATTTGTAAGGAAGCCGGACACTATTCGGCAAGCACATGGAATTTGGAGGAGAACCCGCCTTGCAACGCCGAAGACAATATACGCGCCGGACTCGTCGTCATTGAAGCCTGGTTCGGGGGCTACTGAGGGAGTCCTGGACTAGGGGGTGTCCGGATAGCCGGACTATCATCATCGGCCGGACTCCAAGACTATGAAGATACAAGATTGAAGACTTCGTCCCATGTCCGGATGGGACTTTCCTTGGCGTGGAAGGCAAGCTTGGCAATACGGATATGTAGATCTCCTACCATTGTAACCGACTCTGTGTAACCCTAGCCCTCTCCGGTGTTTATATAAACCAGAGGGTTTTAGTCCGTAGGACGAACAACCATTACAACAATCATACCATAGGCTAGCTTCTAGGGTTTAGCCTCCTTGATCTCGTGGTAGATCCACTCTTGTACTACCCATATCATCAATATTTATCAAGCAGGAGTAGGGTTTTACCTCCATCGAGAGGGCCCGAACCTGGGTAAAAACATCGTGTCCCTTGTCTCCTGTAACCATCCACCTAGACGCACAGTTCGGGACCCCCTACCCGAGATCCGCCGGTTTTGACACCGACACTCATCGTGTCTGCCGCCTTCCGAAGAAACTCTCGGCGGATGGCGCTGCGCTCCCGTGCACGCCTGAGCACGTCGTCAACGTCGTCCTCTGCCACCAGCGTCAGCGGAGGGCCCTGAAGTGGGTCACCCCCTCTCGGCAGGGGGCTGGGGGATGGCGCCCCCACGATCGCCGGACGGGCCCCGTGAGGGACCCAGCTCGCCGTCCACGATCAGGGGAGGAGCCCGGGGCAAGCTGGTTGTGCCCTGGGAAAGCTCGCGAAGGAAGAGCGGCGAGCGCACAGGCTCAAGGCACAGCGCGGGTCGGCCCACCTCTCCAGCCGAACTCGCATCGGGGGTAGCGCACAGGCTCGGGACACTCAAGGTCAGCGGTGAAGATGAAGCCTGAGGAGGCGGCTTCTTGGCTGGTTCCACAGGCTCGGCAGGAGGGATCCTGAAAAGCCACAGTCAGCGAAGGGAACAACAAACAAGGAGTTACAAGAAGGAGGAACTTACTCGTCCATGGCAAAGTACTTCCTATGCTTCAATGGGCGGCAGGGGAAATCACTGCCACCCGAAGTCTCCTTCCTCTTGCGGAGGGCGTCGAAGCCTATGCAGAACTGACCCAAGCTCTCGACGTGAGGGCCGGCGGGTGGCATGGACGGAGAAGCATCAAGGCGACTTGCATCAAGGGTGCCAGGCTGGGAGGAGCGATCAGGTACCACCTCTTGGTGACCTGCCGAGGCCTCGGGAGCCGCAGGTTGCGTCCCCTCATCAGCTACCACCTCAGGGCAGGTTTCGCAAACTCTGGAGGATGATGCCTCGGGAGCCCCGCGTGACATCGGCATCTCGACACCAGATCCCCCAGCTTCCGGCGATGCTTGCCTCCCCGCACCACTTCCTGAGGCAGGATCGACGTAGGCGACGGGGGGGGGGGGGGGAGGAGCCACGGCAACTGGATTCTCGCGGGGCCCCATGAGGTCAGCTAAGCGCAACCCCCATTCGTCGAAGCGGGGCACCTGCCTCGCGAACTTGGCCCTGCTCGAGCAAAGATACAAGAGGCCGCCCCCATGCCTGATGTTGCCTGGAGAGGGGTCGCTAGTAAAGACTTTCAGCACCTTCCTCAGCATTTCAGGTGCAAGATCCCCCTCCTGGAGCCTCATGCGGTCCTGATGCCCAGCCAGGGTCCACATCGGACGAGAGTGGCGCTGGAGAGGAGCGATGCGGCACTGGAGGAACTCCTTCACCACCTGGGGCGCCGTCACGCCAAGCATCCTCAACCTCTTGAATCCGCGCCAGATAAAAGCAAGCTGGGGGCTCATGAGCTTCTCGTGAACCCAGCCTGGATTGGGGATAGCAGGCAATGTCGGGTGCGCGAGCAGGGGGCTGGCACGCCGACATCCACGTACAACCACCGCTCCCGGAACCCGCTCATGGAAGGGGGAAGGCCAAAATCAATCCCCGAGGCAGCCGTCTCTGGCACGGCCTGGAAGCTCCGCACCCCGAGCACTGCGATGGGTCGGTCAGGCGCGGGGAGAAGAAGTGGCACAGGAGAGCAACAGAAGGGGCAATGCCCACCATGGCTTCGTAGACGAAGGCGAAGAAAGCAAGAAGAGTAATGGATTGGGGACCGAGATGCATCATATGGATCTGGTAGTGGGAAAGCACCGCATTGAAGAAGGCAGAGAAAGGGGGAACCAGGCCCGCCCACATGGCATCGGTAAAGAATCGAACCTCCGTGACGATCCTGTCAAAGGAGGCATGGGATGCGGGCCAAGCCGTCGTCCTTCCGCACTCGTTGAAGCTGGAGGCGAGGGCAGAGCGGACCTTATCCAAGGCTTCCAGATTGAGTATGAGCGACCGGTCGACGGCGGGCGCAACTGCCGGAGGCGAGCTGGCCAAAGACGCGGGCTTCTTCCCTTTCTCCTTTTTTGTTGGCGCCATGGCAACGGGACGGGGGCAGAGCTCAAGTCGGATTGGAGGCAGAAACAAAGGCTCAAGGAAGAAAGGGGAACAGGAAGCGCGTGGGCAACAAGAAGAGAATAACTGTGTACATTTTCGTGGCCGCCTAGCCAGGCGGATATTGTGGGAGCGTGGGGAAGCGGAGACGCCCACGTCCAATCAACTGCCACGCGACGCCCAAGGCCGCGGGCTGTTGGGGCCCACGGTGCTCTGCACTTGCCCTTTCGCGTGGCTGCTAAGCCAAGTCTGAGCATGCCTTAGGCTCGGGGGCTACTGTCGGCGTTCTAGGAACGGGGGTCCCCAGACTTGCCTGCCTACGTCCTGTGGCGTGGCTCAAGTGGTGGCCCAGTACGGCCCGTCTTCATCAACCCAAGCTCAAGACCCTCGCGAGGGGCCAAGCCTCGCGGGGTGGACGACGCAAGGCTTCCTTAGGATGGCCTCACCAGGCAGGCTCGCGAGAAGGCGGAGAGATCAAGGCAGGGGTACCTCGCGAGGTGCTCGTGATGCAAGCCATGATGATCGAGACTAGGCAGGCGCCAGGCGGGCGCTAGCATGTGCAGTGTCCTTGTTTCCTCTTTTATGCAAAGGGGGCAAGCACACATGCGGAGTACCGAGGCATCAAGCAAAGGTTACCATCTCGGTGCGACGAGACCAAGACTAGCAGAGCGACAGGATGGAGGTCACCGTGGAGCCAAAGACGGCGTCACCGCCAGTGCCTTTGGCAGTCGAAGACCAACTTTAGTCAGGATAACTTGTACTAGATGTTCCCCTTCAAAATGGCTGTTGTTGGCTCCCTTCCCGCTCAATATTTGGCAAGAGGACCAGGGCCTCTATATATAGATATAGCCACCATAGTAGAGGGCATGTCAGAGAGTTCTCATCAGATCCAGAGGTGATCGAACTCACCCAAGTAGTTCACCGCACCAGCACAAGAACACCTCTCGTGAGGCTGTTCTTCCTCTGTACAGTTCATCATCAGCCCCTGAGGCAATCCACCACACCACACACTGGATTAGGGTATTACACCACAACGGTGGCCCGAACTAGTATAAACCTTGTGTCCCTTGTGTTGCTCATCGTGTAGCTTAGATTCATAGCGAGCCGTTGGGACGTGGATCGGTAGGGGGAACATCTTCGCGCGCACCCCAGAGTTCGAACCTTAAGGGTTTTGCCGGAACCCGATATCCGACACACTAGAGGTGTAAAGTTGCTACAGTGCCTATGTTTATCATCGGCGTCTTAGGGCAGGACACATTAAATGCGTTGCTTATGTGCCCTTTAGCATTATCGGGGACGGGAGTAGAACCCATCCCGTCCGTCACCGCCCCGCTCCGTCTTGACACACGTCCATGCTGACGAGGCATGCAGTGCCAAGTTGGCTGGCCAGCTGCTACGCTGGAGAGGTGGCAGGGTCTTCACGAAGATCTGCATGCCACCACACAGGTGCTTTCCAGGCTGGCAGTTGGCCATTGCGCTGGAGCGGTGGCGGGGTGGAAGAATCTTGCCGCGGTCTTGCCGATGTCCCCAAGGATCTTGCCGGGGCCTCGCAGACGTCTCCGACAAGGATCATGCCAGGGCCTCGTCTTCTGGCCTTAACGTTGTCAATGGTGTCAGAGCACTCAACCCTAGGGGTGGTGCTCTTGTTAGTGTTCTGTAGGTCGTCCCGGAAAGGTTCTTGTCGGGGTCTCGCAAGCCGTCCCGACAAGGATCCTGCCGGGGGTCCAGCTCGTCATCTGTTCTCTAGCTTGGCCGCGTCTCTTTGCCTTGTATCTCATTTTTTCCTTCATCACCCTCATCGTGCCTTGCCGCGGGTGTGGCTACGACTGCCCGTGCACAAGTATGGGGTGCTAAAGGGACCAAACTTTAGTACACCGACAGGAGCCCCTGGGCCTGGGCCACACATGGTGCGAAGCGTCGTTGGGCCAGGCCCAAACAGTGCGCGGGCACGCGTGGAGGGGAATAATTGCTATAATCTTCTCGTGTGATGCGCTTGCAGTGGCCCGTGAACAGCCTTTTTGCACGGAATGGTAATTGTCGTTCCACACTTCCCACTACGCCTGCCCTTTTCGCCACGTACGCCTCATACATGGAATGGGGTAGGTGGAGGATGTGCGGGATATGGGAAGGCATGCCATGGCAGACACCCATGCGCCTTTGATTGACGCGGGGAGGGCAGTCGACGACCTCGCTCGTTGCCAATGGCTTTAATGAGCCGGACTTGAAGGGGCCCTTCAGAGAAGGTATAGAGCCAGCCCCCAGCCCTTCCTGCTTGGCTATAAAAGGGGAGTCGGGAGGATGAAGGAGGGGCATCCCCTTGCGTCTTCTCTTCTTCTCCGTTCTCCATCCACCACCATGCCGAGAGGGCGCGGTCGCAGCCGTCCCTCTGCGGAGGCGACTAGATCTTCCTCTCGCCAGAGATCCGTGGTCGTCAAGGAAAAGCCAAGCGCCCAAGGCGGAGGTGCTGGACGGGGTCGAGGTCAGCGAGGTGGTCGAGGCGGAAGAGGACGTGGAAGTGGGGCACCTGCGGCGCCGCCGTCTCCTCCCGCTTCGTCAAGCGGCCATGTCCGAGACATGGCGCTGGAGTTCATCTTGCAGCTGCGCGAACCGCCGCGTAGCCGTCTTCATCTCCCTGAGGCATTCGCGAGGGTGCTGGAGGTTGACCAGCCATCGGGGTTGAGGCTTCATATGAAGGGATGTTGCAATGGCAACATGTGGGCGAACGTAAAGTTCCCCGTCCCTCATGAAGTGCTTCTTCGTCGTGGTTGGAAAACCTTCGCACGCGCCCACTGCCTGATGAAGGGGCACGTCCTCCACTACAAATTAGTGGAGGCTGACTTGCTCTCCATCAAGGTTTTTGGGCACTCGGGAATTCGGCTAGGGTGCTGCACGGAGAGCTCGACATATGATGAAAGCTCCTCCTCGAGCGATAGCGACGAGGAGGAGACCGGTGGGGAGGACAACAGTGACGGGTCCGACTAGACGTCGGGTGCCCCGTACTAGGCGACGTCGACAACACCATCTGCACCTGGCCTTCTCCCCGGTAGAGCGATTTGTCGGGGGTGTAGTTCCTGGTGGTGGCTCCTCAAGCCAGCTCCTTGAACTTCTCGAGGTTGTCGCTTCTGGCGGCTGGCGCTGGAAGACTGGAGAAGACGAAGAAGGCGGGTGGCGGGCTATCAAGTCGGAGTACGATGGCATCGACGCCTTCATCTCGTATTGCCAGCCCCCTGCCTCATCTTCCGGCTCCTCCCCCGGCGCCGTCATCACCACCTCTCTTCTGGACGGTCGCCGGGATGTTCTCTTGGTGTCTTCTGCTGCATGTACCTCGCCTAGGCACTCCTTTTGCCTCCCTGCTATCTTGATCCGCTTCCTGAGGAGAGGGACAAGAAAGGGATTACGAGCATCTTATCCTTTTTTAGATCTTAAGCCTGCGGGCACTTGTCGAATTTAAGCTTTGTAACCCTTTGCTCATGTTTACATTTCGTATTAATTGTACTTGTTAATGAATGTATTAATGAAGAAAAAGGGTGTTTGCCGGGTTCTTTTGGGCGTGAGCGAGGCTCACACCAAGGAGCAAGTCCTTGTTATTATTTATTAAATAAACAACATCGCCCGGCAACAGGCCTTGCCGTCCTCCCGCTTTATACTATGACTACACTCACGCCCTTGGCGGAGGCAGAGGCAAAGTAGGATTAGGCCCTTCGTTTGTCTCCCTTCCACCGCAACTACAACCAAGTTCCAGCCCAAAAGGGGTTTTGGGTATAGGAAGGAGGGAGCACGATGGCATGGGATCGGGTAAAGTTTCGTACGTTCAAGTTTCATATGGAAGTACGTAGCTAGGGAAAAAGACTTATCTGAATCTACTGTCCCCGGCAGCCTTGCCGGGTCGGGGTGTCACTTCGTCTCCTTTCCTCCAAAAAAATCCGCTGAAGCGCCCGTGCAGCCTGCAAACCAAAAAGGACTGGAAGGGACAAAAGGACGCACACTCGACCTCTATGCTAGGGGTTAGTTGCCGCTAAGCACTATCAACCCTATCAGAGAGAGAAACTCAACCTAGCATGCATGCTAATCCTTAGGGCGCGAGCTCTTCGTTTATTCATCTGTTGCTTAGGGTCTATGCCTGGCTTTGTACAAAGGGTTACATGCCTTGCCGGCAAGGCTTGTACAAAAGGCGGTCTGCCGGGGGGCCCGGCAACCGTGCCTCATGGGTAAAACTTGCGAAGATGTTCGATATTCCAGAAGTTGCTCACTGGAATACCATCTTCGGTCTCCAGGCGGACTGCGCCGGGTCTGGTGACTCGTATTACCCGATAAGGGCCTTCCCACTTTGGCGTCAACTTGTTGGAATTCTTGGCCGACTGAACGCGCTGAAGCACAAGGTCGCCTTCCTCAAAGCTTTGGGCATGAACCTTGCAGCTATGGTAGCGGCGCAAGGCTTGCTTGTAGCATGCAGCTCGCACAGCAGCCTGAAGACGATCTTCCTCAAGGAGTGTAGCGTCATCTTACCGCAACTGCTCTTGCTCAAGCTCATCATAAGCGAGCACTCGAGGTGATCCGTATGTGAGTTCTGTGGGGAGAACTGCTTCTGCCCCATACACGAGGGAGAAGGGTGTCTGGTCGGTGGCTCGATTTGGCGTTGTCCTGATTGACCAAAGAACCGCCGACAACTCGTCAATCCAGCGTCTTCCACACTTGTGCAGCCTGTCAAAAGTCTTCATCCTGAGGCCCCATAATACTTCAACATTTGCCCTTTCTGCCTGGCCGTTGGTTTATGGATGTGCAACAGAAGCAAAACAGATCTTGCTATCGAGGTCTTGGATGTATTGCATGAAGGTGCGGCTTGTGAACTGCATGCCATTGTCAGTGATGACCCTGTTTGGCACACCAAAACGGCAAACTAGGCCCTTGAAGAACTTGATGGTTGATTGTGCTGTAACCTTTCTCACTGCTTCCACTTCTGGCCACTTTGTGAACTTGTCGATCGCAACGTACAAGTACTCAAAGCCCCCGACAGCACGGGGAAAGGGGCCCAGTATGTCGAGCCCCTAGACCAAAAATGGCCAGGAAAGAGGGATCGTCTGAAGAGCTTGAGCTGGTTAATGAAGTTTCTTCGAATGGAACTGACACGCTTCACACTTGGTTACTAGTGCAGTTGCATCCTGGAGAGAAGTGGGCCAAAAGAAACCCTGCCGGAACACCTTGCCGGCAAGGGCTCTTGAACCTATATGAGAGACACATATGCCTCCATGTATCGCTGCCAATAGCTCCAGTCCATCCTACCGGGGAATGCACTTCAATTTCACACCATTCGGTCTTTTCCTGTATAGGACGTCGTCAACAAATTGGCACATGCCAGACCGATGGGCTACTTTCTCCTCTTCTTCCTGTTCCTCAGGGAGTTCCCCTGTTTGGAGGAACTGAGCAATGTGAAGCACCCTTGCCAGAGCCCGAGGTTCGACGGTAAGAACTAGAGGCATGTCCTTTGCCGTGGGAGCAGTTGTCTCTACGGCAAGGGCCTGAGGCCTTGCCGGAGCTGTCGCTCCCCGGCAAGCTTGGCGTCCCCGGCAACATCCTTGCCGGCGGTTCCTGGGAGCTCGATGGGAAAGTACTTGTCGGGGTCTAGTTTCCTTTGCTTATTCTGTCCTGCCGATGGTTCAACAGATGGCTGAGTCAGTTGGAGCACAAAGGTCCCTGGTTCCACAGGTAACTTGAGGGCAGCAAGTTTCGATAGGTCGTCAGCAATGCTATTCTCTGCTCGAGGAACATGCTCTACTTGTAGACCGTCAAAATGCTCTTCCAACTTCCTCACTTCATCTACATAAGCTTCCATCAGCGGACTCTAATAATCCTTGTACACTTGCTTCACTACGAGTTGCGAATCCCCGCGGACGATCAACTTTGTGATCCCAAGGTCTGCTGCGATCCTGAGACCGGCAAGCAGCCCCTCATACTCCGTAGTGTTGTTTGTCGACCTCTCCTAGGGAAAGTGCATTTGGACTACATACTTGAGGTGCTCTCCGGTGGGCGCAACAAGTAGCACACCGGCACCGACGCCTTGCAGCGAGAAAGCCCCATCAAAGTACATAATCCAGTTGCGGCTTGTTTCCTTGCCGAGGAGAGTGGTCTCTTGAATTTCTTCGTCAGGCATTTCTGCAATGAACTCTGCCAAGACTCTGCTTTGGGTTGTTGAAGTGCTTTCAAACCTGAGACCAAAGCTTGACAGTTCCGACACCCATTCCACAATCCTTCCGGTTGCATCTGGGTTGTGCAAGATCCATTGCAACAGGAAACGAGTGATGACGATGATCTCATGTGCTTGAAAATAGTGATGCAGCTTCCTTGAGGCCATAAGGAGGACGAAGAGCAACTTCTGCACACCAGAGTATCTTGATCTAGCCCCCTGCAAGAGGGAGCTGATAAAGTAAACTGGGTGCTGCATCATCTTCTTCCTATGTATCACTTTGTTTTCTTGTGCCGGTCCTGCCTCGCCGGCGCCAGACTTTCCCAGGGTTCCAGACCCTGCCGGGGGTCCTGCCTTGCCGGCACCAGACCCTGCCGGGGGGAGCTCTGGTTTGTCATCCGATAGTCTTGCCACTGCTACCGCCTTTTCGTCAACTTCTCTCTATGTTACTAGCGCAACCTGACCACTTGATTCGTTGCCGCTACATATAGAAGCAACGACTCTTGTGGTTTAGGCGCAACTAGTATTGGCGTAGAGGAGAGGTACCTCTTCAAATCATGCAGCGCTGCCTTGGCCTCCGGGGTCCATTTCATGGGCCCTGCCTTCTTCAAAATCTTGAAGAAGGGGAGGGTGCACCTAACAGATTTGGAGATGAACCTACTTAAAGCAGCAACGCAGCCAACAAGCTGACACACATCTTTGACTCGCCTTGATGCTTCAATTTGCTTAATCGCCTTGATCTTGTCGGGGTTTGCTTCGATCCCGCACTGAGACACAAAGAACCCGAGAAGCTTGCCGGATGGAACACCAAACACACACTTCTCAGGGTTGAGCTTGAGATTGATCTTGCACAAATTTGCAAATGTTTCTTCCAAATCTTGCACAAGTGTTGCCCTGTCCTTGGTTTTGACGACTATGTCATCCATGTAAGCCTCCATATTTCTATGGAGCTAGGGCTCAAAACCTGAACCGCTCTTGCAAATGTCGAATTGGAACTTTTCAACCCGAAAGGCATTCATATAAAAAAATACATACCACATGGGGTGATAAAGGCGGTCTTCTCTTCATCTTCCTTCGTCATGAAGATTTGGTGGTATCCTGAATAGGCATCAAGGAACGACAGCAGGCCGCCCCCGGCAGTGGAGTCCACGATCTGGTTGATGCACGGCAAATGGAAAGGATCTTTTGGGCAGGCTTTATTGATATCTGTATAATCAATGCACAACCTCCATTTCCCATTTGCCTTGTGCACCACCATCGGATTGGCCAACCATGTTGGGTGGAGCACTCCTCTGACCAAGCCTGCAGCTGCCAACTTCCTAATCTCCTCAATGATGAACTCTTGCCACTCCAAAGCTTGCTTCCTGACTTCTGCTTGACGGGCCGCGCATGAGGACATATAGCAAGGTGGTGCTCAATCACCTCCCTGGGAACGTCGGGGATGTCGGACGCTTGCCATGCAAACACGTTGACATTCCCCCGCAGGAAGGCGACGAGCGCGCTTTCCAATTTGCTGTCGAGGGTGGAGCTTATAGTGAAAGCTCCGCCCGTGCCATCCTTCTTGACGGGCACCTTCTTGGTCTCTAGTGGTGCAGCCTTGGATTTCTTGCTCCTGCCGGTGGAGCTTTCTGGCACGTCCTCAACGGGAATGCAACACTCCGAAGAGGCGCGTTTGCTGGAGTGGGTGCAAGAGGCTTGGACGAGCCGGGAAGCCTTGCCGGTGACTGAGGTCTTGCCGGTTTTCTTCCCCTCAGGGGCTCCAGTAGCAGGAACAAGTGCCTTGGCGGCAGGTGCTACCCCCGCTTCCCGGTAGAGCTAGTCAGCACAGATGAGTGTGTCCTTCTTGTTGGAGCCGACAGTGATGATGCTCATCGGGTCGGGCATCTTCAACGTGTTGTAGGCGTAGTGTGATGCTGCCATAAGCTTGGCCAGCGCTGGGCGGCCAAGGATCTCGTTGTATGGCAACGGGATCTTGGCTACATCAAACACGATCTTCTCCATCCTGTAGTTCAGCTCGCCACCAAACGTGACTGGTAGTGTGATCTTACCCTTGGGCTGGCTTCTCCCGGGATTGAACCCTTGGAACGTGTCCGTCTCCTCGAGATCTCCCTTGGGGATTTGCAACCTCTTAATCACTTGGGTGAGATCAGGTTCAGACCGGCCCCACCGTCCACTAGCATTTTAGTCACCTTGAGGTTGCGAATTGTTGGCGAAACCAACAATGGCAAGCACCCGACCATGGTTGTGCGATCAGGGTGATCCTCAGCGTCGAAAATGATAGGCGTGCCGGACCATTTTAGTGTCCTCTGGGCGTCGATCAATGGCTCCGTCGCATTGATCTCGCGCGCCCACTCTTTAAGCTGGCGGTGAGAAGAATGCAATGAGGCGCCACCATCGATGCACATGGCTTCTATGGCCTTCTGAAACTCTTGGTCGCTGGACTTGTCGTCCTCTTCGTGGTCATCATCCCCCTCTTTCTTGTCGTGGCCTCGAGCAGGCGTCTCTTGTTGTTTTCCTTGCCGCGGCGCCCCCCTTGGCCACCGCGCTTCTTGCCGGACCCCTCGGCACAATCCTGGCCCTTCTCCTTATCTCGTCTTTCATATTCAGCTTTCTGCCTCTCCACAAGTTGCTCAACTTGTTGGTAGTTCTGGAGGTCATGGCCCTTGGTGTGATGGATCTTGCAATATTGCTTGTCGGAGCCTTCTGTCTTGTCGGTGGCCGCCAAGGCCTGGCAGGCGGCGCAGACGGCAACCTCCTTGCCGGGGTTATCGATCTTAGCCTTTTTGGTTGTGCCGGGGTCGCCAGATTCCTCGACGGCAAGCACTGTCTTGCCCCTGCGCTTCATATTGCGTCGTCGTGCTTTCTTTGCCAGGGCGACGACGTCTTCGTCTCTAGAATCGCTTCCCATGCCGGCATCTTCACCGGGGTACTTCCTCCCTTCTTCAGCACAAGCACATCTGTCGGCCAGAACATAGAGTTCGGCAACATCCCTAACCTTGTTCATGGCCAGCTCTTCACGCATCTTGCGGTTACGCATGTTCTGATGGAACGCGCTGATGAAAGCGACATGATGAATGTCTGGGATGTTGTATTGCATTGCACACGGCTGAACCTCTGTATGTACTTGTGCAAGGATTCACCATCTTTTTGGGGATGAGATGCAGATCACTTGCCTGGCCAGGAGCTTGATGGCCTCCGGTAAAGGCAACAAAAAACTCATGGCACAAGTCTGACCAAGAGGAGATGGAGTCCAGCAGCAGGTGCATCAACCATGACCTAACGTTGGGCTTGAGCACCAACGGGAAGTAGTTGGCGAGCACCTTGCCGTCCCGAGCTCCGGCTGCTTGCATCGCAATGGTGTAAACACTCAAGAACTCAGACAGATGAGTCTTGCCATCGTATTTTTCCGGGACCTCTGGTTTGAAAGTGCGGGTAGTGGGCCACTGGAACTGTCGCAGCTCGTAAGGCAAGTCACCAGAACCCCTGACACAGGCCTGTACATAGTGGGCCCTGCACGCGTATCAGATTGATGGCGTGCTTCCCGTCGCCGCTCAATGGTAGTTCGAGAATCCTCTTCAACCCGCTCCCGAATAACTCAACACTGGTCGCGGCGAGTGTCGGTGTCAAAACCGGCGGATCTCGGGTAGGGGGTCCCGATCTGTGCATCAAGGCTGATGGTAACAGGAAGCAAGGGACACAGATGTTTACCTAGGTTCGGGCCCTCTCGATGGAGGTAAAACCCTACTTCCTGCTTGATTAATATTGAAGATATGGGTAGTACAAGAGTAGATCTACCACGAGATCATAGAGGCTAAACCCTAGAAGCTAGCCTATGATGGTATGATTGTAATTGTGATCGGCCTTCTAAGGACCAACCTCTCCGGTTTATAAAGACACCGGAGAGGGCTAGGGTTTACATGGGGTCAGTTACAAGGAAGGAAACACAATATCCGGATCGCCAAGCTTGCCTTCCACGCAAAGGAGAGTCCCATCTGGACATGGTCGAAGTCTTGAGTCTTGTATCTTCACGCTTCAATAGTCTGGACGTTGTACACAGTCCGGCTGTCCGGATACCCCCTAGTCCAGGACTCCCTTAGTAGCCCCTGAACCATGCTTCAATGACGATGAGTCCGGCACGCAGTATTGTCTTCGGCATTGCAAGGCGGGTTCCTTCTCCGAATACTCCAAAGTAATTATCGAACACTTGAATCGTGTCCGGATCCACAAAATGATCTTTACACACCACTGTAGAGAGAATGATATTTCACAAATGCAATCTGCTGACAACTTTTTTAGACGACGTGACATGTTATTACGGTCAGATCATTATTCGAACCATTTTCCCACAACCAGCCACAACACATATTGTGAGGCGGTTTATTTGACACGTCTTGTCAAAGCAGAGATCGTGTCCCCTTATCACGGGATTATCATCAATACGGGTATGGGTAATCCCACCACGCCATCAATCGTGGCGCTTGGGAAGCAAGCGATTCCCAACGGGCAAGTGGGGAGGCGCACCACTTTCGTCGCCTCTATAAAGGGATAAGATTTCCTCATTTTTACCCACGCCTTCTTTCTCCCTTGCCCACTCTTGCCCCCTCGAGCTCCAGCGCCCAAGCCCAAGTCTTCTCCGCATAGCTAAACATGTCCGGAGCAGGAGGCAAGTGGGTGGCTTCCACCGTCAAGGAGAAGCACGTCACAAATCTTCAGGCGGCCGAATACTTGGCCGTAGACATAGCGCACCGGCTACCGGATGCCGGGCAGGTCATTCCGACCCTAGGACCCCACGAGAGGGTCGTGTTCGTTGCCCACTTCGTCCGTGGACTGGGATTTCCACTTCATCCCTTTGTCCGCGGGCTTATGTTCTACTACGGGCTAGATTTCCATGATCTAGCCCCAAATTTCGTCCTCAACATCTCGGCATTCATCGTTGTATGCGAGGCCTTCCTCCGCATCCGGCCTCACTTTGGCCTGTGGCTGCAAACCTTCTGCGTGAAGCTGAAGATTGTAAGCGGCCATCAAGCGGAGTGCGGAAGGGCCATGGTGGGCAAGATGCCTAACGTCACCTGGCTGGACGGTTCCTTTGCGGAGACCGTAAAAGGATGGCAATCGGGGTGGTTCTACATAACCGAGCCGCGCGGCGCCAACTAGGCGGCGGCCCCCGAGTTCCGATCCGGAGCCCCCATGCGGCTCACCTCCTGGGAAAAGAAGGGTCTGTCCTGGGGCAAATCCATGGAGCTAACCGGACTCCAGACCTGCATCGAAAGCATGAAGGACAAGAACATCAAGATTGTCAACGTGATCCAGGTCATGCTCGTTTGCCGGGTTCTGCCATGCCAAAGGCGGGCATTCAATCTGTGGGAGTTCGTCCAGGCCGAACACCAGACGCTCTGGAAGCTCTATGACATGACGCACAAAGGCGCATGGAAGGTGTTGTTCAAGGCCTCCGAAGTACCCCCTCCCACATCCGAGGACCGCGGGCTTCACGCTGCACGGCCTCCTAGTCAGGTGAGTTCTCAGACTACCACCAGATTCGGTTCTTCCCAATATATTCATGGGGGAGTCTTAAGTAACGGTGCATACTTGTTCAAGATTATGTGAAGACAGCGGAGCAGGTTAACTGTCCGGCTCCGTTGCCAGAAAGCCCAGCTGATGCTCTCCTGACGGAGATGCTGGTCCCGACGCCGTACAAGGTGAAGGAAATATGCCCTAGAGGCAATAATAAAGTTATTATTTATTTCCTTATTTCATGATAAATGTTTATTATTCATGCTAGAATTGTATTAACCGGAAACATAATACATGTGTGAATATATAGACAAACAGAGTGTCACTAGTATGCCTCTACTAGAGTAGCTCGTTAATCAAACATGGTTATGTTTCCTAACCATAGACATGTGTTGTCATTTGATTAACGGGATCACATCATTAGGAGAATGATGTGATTGACTTGACCCATTCCGTTAGCCTAGCACTTGATCGTTTAGTATGTTGCTATTGCTTTCTTCATGACTTATACAAAGTTCCTACAACTATGAGATTATGCAACTCCCTTTTACCAGAGGAACACTTTGTGTGCTACCAAACGTCACAACGTAACTGGGTGATTATAAAGGTGCTCTACAGGTGTCTCCAAAGGTACATGTTGAGTTGGCATAATTCAAGATTAGGTTCTGTCACTCCGATTGTCGGAGAGGTATCTCTGGGCCCGCTCAGTAATACACATCACTTAAGCCTTGCAAGCATTGTAACTAATGAGTTAGTTACGAAATGATGTATTACGGAACGAGTAAAGAGACTTGCCGGTAACGAGATTGAACTAGGTATTGGATACCGACGATCGAATCTCGGGCAAGTAACATATCAATGACAAAGGGAACAATGTATGTTGTTATGCGGTTTGACCGATAAAGATCTTCGTAGAATATGTAGGAACCAATATGAACATCCAGGTTCCACTATTGGTTATTGATCGGAAACAGTTCTAGGTCATGTCTACATAGCTCTCGAACCCGTAGGGTCCGCACGCTTAACGTTATGATGATAGTTTTATTATGAGTTTATAAGTTTTGATGTACCGAAGTTTGTTCAGAGTCCCGGATGTGATCATGGACATGACGAGGAGTCTCTAAATGGTCGAGACGTAAAGATCAATATATTGGACGACTATATTCGGACATCGGAAGGGTTCCGAGTGATTCGGGTATTTTCGGGGGTACCGTGGAGTTACGGGAATACGAGGAAGAAGCAATGGGCCTCATGGGCCAAGTGGTGGAAGAGAGGAGGCAGGGTGCGCGGCCCCCTAGCCCAAACCGAATTGGACTAGGGGGCCGCCCCCCCCCTTTCCTCCTTTTCCTCCCCCTCCTTCCTTCTCCTTCTCCTTCCCTTCCTTCCCCTCTCCTAGTTGGACTAGGAAAGGAGGGAGTCCTACTCCCGGTGGGAGTAGGACTCCTCCCTGGCGCGCCCTCCCTTGGCCGGCCTCCCCCTCCCCCTTGCTCCTTTATATACGAGGGCAGGGGGCACCCCAAGACACACAAGTTGATCTACGGATCGTTCCTTTGCCGTGTGCGGTGCTCCCCTCCATCATATTCCACCTCGGTCATATCGTCGCAAAGTTTAGGCGAAGCCCTGCGCCGGTAGAACATCATCATCGTCACCACGCCGTCGTGCTGACGGAACTCATCCCCGACGCTTTGCTGGATCAGAGCCCGGGGAACGTCATCGAGCTGAACGTGTGCTGAACACGGAGGTGCCGTATGTTCGGTTCTTGGATCGGTTGGATCGTGAAGACGTATGACTACATCAACCGCGTTGTCATAACACTTCCGCTTACGGTCTACGAGGGTATGTGGACACACTCTCCCCTCTCGTTGCTATGCCATCACCATGATCTTGCGTGTGCGTAGGAAAATTTTGAAATTACTACGTTCCCCAACAGTGGCATCCGAGCCTAGGTTTTATGCGTTGATGTTATATGCACGAGTAGAACACAAGTGAGTTGTGGGCGATACAAGTCATACTGCTTACTAGCATGTCATACTTTGGTTCGACGGTATTGTTGGATGAAGCGGCCCGGACCGACATTACGCGTACGCTTACGCGAGACTGGTTCTACCAACGTGCTTTGCACACAGGCGGCTAGCGGGTGTCAGTTTCTCCAACTTTAGTTGAACCGAGTGTGGCTACGCCCGGTCCTTGCGAAGGTTAAAACAGCACTAACTTGACGAACTATCGTTGTGGTTTTGATGCGTAGGTAAGAACGGTTCTTGCTAAGCCCGTAGCAGCCACGTAAAACTTGCAACAACAAAGTAGAGGACGTCTAACTTGTTTTTGCAGGGCATGTTGTGATGTGATATGGTCAAGACGTGATGCTATATTTTATTGTATGAGATGATCATGTTTTGTAACCGAAGTTATCGGCAACTGGCAGGAGCCATATGGTTGTCGCTTTATTGTATGAAATGCAAACGCCCTGTAATTGCTTTACTTTATCACTAAGCGGTAGCGATAGTCTTAGAAGCAATAGTTGGCGAGACGACAACGATGCTACGATGGAGATCAAGGTGTCGCGCTGGTGACGATGGTGATCATGACGGTGCTTCGGAGATGGAGATCACAAGCACAAGATGATGATGGCCATATCATATCACTTATATTGATTGCATGTGATGTTTATCCTTTATGCATCTTATCTTGCTTTGTTTGACGGTAGCATTTTAAGATGATCTCTCACTAATTATCAAGAAGTGTTCTCCCTGAGTATGCACCATTGCCAAAGTTCGTCGTGCCCAGACACCATGTGATGATCGGGTGTGATAAGCTCTACGTCCATCTACAACGGGTGCAAGCCAGTTTTGCACACGCAGAATACTCAGGTTAAACTTGACGAGCCTAGCATATGCAGATATGGCCTCGGAACACGGAGACCAAAAGGTCGAGTGTGAATCATATACTAGATATGATCAACATAGTGATGTTCACCATTGAAAACTACTCCATCTCACGTGATGATCGGTTATGGTTTAGTTGATTTGGATCACGTGATCACTTAGATGACTAGAGAGATGTCTGTCTAAGTGGGAGTTATTATGTAATATGATTAATTGAACTTAAATTTATCATGAACTTAGTCCTGGTAGTATTTTGCAAATTATGTTGTAGACAATAGCTCGTGTTGTTGCTTTCATATGTTTGTTTTGATATGTTCCTAGAGAAATTGTGTTGAAAGATGTTAGTAGCAATGATGCGGATTGGATCCGTGATCTGAGGTTTATCCTCATTGCTGCACAGAAGAATTATGTTCTTGATGCACCGCTAGGTGACAGACCTATTGCAGGAGCAGATGCAGACGTTATGAACGTCTGGCTAGATCAATATGATGACTACTTGATAGTTTAGTGCACCATGCTTAATGGCTTAGAATCGGGACTTCAAAGACGTTTTGAACGTCATGGACCATATGAGATGTTCCAGGAGTTGAAGTTAATATTTCAAGCAAATACCCGAGTTGAGAGATATGAAGTCTCCAACAAGTTCTATAGCTAAAAGATGGAGGAGAATCGCTCAACTAGTGAGCATGTGCTCAGATTGTCTGGGTACTTCAATCTCTTGAATCAAGTGGGAGTTAATCTTCCAGATAAGATAGTGATTGACAGAATTCTCTAGTCACCATCACTAAATTACTAGAACTTCGTGATGAACTATAGTATGCAAGGGATGACAAAAACGATTCCCGAGCTCTTCGTGATGTTGAAATCGACGAAGGTAGAAATCAAGAAAGAGCATCAAGTGTTGATGATTGACAAGACCACTAGTTTCAAGAAAAGGGCAAAGGGAAAGAAAGGGAAACTTCAAGTAGAATGACAAGCAAGTTGTCACTCCCGCGAAGAAGCTCCAAGCTGGACCAAAGCCTGAAACTGAGTGCTTACACTGCAAAGGAAATGGTCACTGGAAGCGGAAATACCCTGAATATTTGGTGGATAAGAAGGATGGCAAAGTGAACAAGGGTATATTTGATATACAGGTTATTGATGTGTACCTTACGAGTGTTTATAGTAGCCCCTGAGTAT
Organism: Triticum aestivum; assembly: GCF_018294505.1. NCBI lineage: Eukaryota > Viridiplantae > Streptophyta > Magnoliopsida > Poales > Poaceae > Triticum > Triticum aestivum. The sequence continues at coordinate 214,314,627 of NC_057807.1, read as the reverse complement.
TTGATACTTGTTCGGTTGCTAAGATTAGTAAATCGAAACAGGAGTTACAGAATAAACAGAGACTAGTTGAAGGGGAAGTGATGATGAGTGTTGGAAGTAGTTCCAAGATTGATATGATCATCATCACACACTCCCTATACTTTCGGGATTAGTGTTAAACCTAAATAAATGTTATTTAGCTTTTGCGTTGAGCATGAATATGATTTGATCATGTTTATTGCAATACAGTTATTCATTTAAAGTCAGAGAATAATTGTTGTTCTGTTTACATGAATAAAACCTTCAATGGTCATACACCCAATGAAAATAGTTTATTGGATCTCGATCGTAGTGATACACATATTCATAATATTGATGCCAAAAGATGCAAAGTTAATAATGATAGTGCAACTTATTTGTGGCACTACCGTTTGGGTCATATCGGTCTAAAGCGCATGAAGAAACTCCATAAACATGGATTTTCGGAATCACTTGGTTATGAATCATTTGATTCTTGTGAACCGTGCCTTTGGGCGAGATGACTAAAACTCCGTTCTTCGGAACAATGGAACGAGCAACAAACTTGTTGAAAAAAAATACATACTGATGTATGCAGTCCAATGAGTGTTGATGCTCGTGGCAAATATTGTTATTTTCTGACCTTCACAAGATGATTTGAGCAGATATGGGTATATCTACTTGATGAAACATAAGTCTGAAATGGTTGAAAAGTTCAAAGAATTTCAGAGTGAAGTGGAAAAATCATCGTAACAAGAAAATAAAGTTTCTGCGATCTGATCGCGGAGACGAATATTTGAGTTACGAGTTTGGTCTTCAATTAAAACAATGTGGAATAGTTTCACAGGTCACGCCACCTGGAACACCACAATGTAATGGTGTGTCCGAATGTCGTAATCGTACTTTACTAGATATGGTGCGATCTATGATGTCTATTATCAGTTTACCACTATCGTTTTGGGGTTATGCATTAGAGACAGCTGCATTCACATTAAAAGGGCACCATCTAAATCCGTTGAGACGACACCATATGAACTGTGGTTTAGCAAGAAACCCAAGTTGTCGTTTCTTAAAGTTTGGGGCTGCGATGCTTATGTGAAAATTTTCATCCTGATAAGCTCAAACCCAAATCGGAGAAGTGCGTCTTCATAGAATACCCAAAGGAAATTGTTAGGTACACCTTCTATTACAGATCCGAAGGCAAGATATTCGTTGCTAAAAATGGATCCTTTCTAGAGAAGGAGTTTCTCTCGAAAGAAGTCAGTGGGAGGAAAGTAGACCTTGATGAGGTAACTTTACCTTCTCCTGAATTGGAAAATAGTTCATCACTGAAATCAGTTCCAGTGATTCCTACACCAATTAGTGAGGAAGCTAATGATGATGATCATGAAACTTCAAATCAAGTTACTACAGAACCTCGTAGGTCTTCCAGAGTATGGTCCGCACCAGAGTGGTACGGTAATCCTGTTCTGAAAGTCATGTTACTAGACCATGATAAACCTACAAACTATGAGGAAGCGATGATGAGCCCAGATTCCGCGAAATGGCTTGAGGCCATGAAATCTGAGACGGGATCCATGTATGAGAACAAAGTATGGACTTTGGTGGATTTACCCGATGATCGGCAAACCATAGAAAAATAAATGGATCTTCAAGAGGAAGACGGACGTTGATAGTAGTGTTACTATCTACATAGCTCGACTTGTCGCAAAAAAAGTTTTTTTTGACAAGTTCAAGGTGTTGACTACAATGAGATTTTCTCAACTGTAGCGATGCTTAAGTCTGTCCGAATCATGTTGGCAATTGCCACATTTTATGAAATCTGGCAAATGGATGTCAAAACTGCATTCCTTAATGGTTTTCTTAAAGAAGAGTTGTATATGATGCAACCAAAAGGTTTTGTCAATCCTAAAGGTGCTAACAAAATGTGCAAGCTCCAGCGATCCATCTATGGACTGGTGCAAGCATCTCAGAGTTGGAATATACGTTTTGATAAGTTGATCAAAGCATATAGTTTTGTACAGACTTATGGTGAAGCCTGTATTTACAAGAAAGTGAGTGGGAGCACTACAACATTTCTGATAAGTATATGTGAGTGACATATTGTTGATCAGAAATAATGTAGAATTATTCTGCAAAGCATAAAGGAGTGTTTGAAAGGAGTTCTTTAAAAGAAAGACCTCAGTAAAGCTACTTACATATTGAGCATCAAGATCTATTGAGATAGATCAAGACGCTTGATAAGATTTTCAATGAGCACATACCTTGACAAGTTTTTGAAGTAGTTCAAAATGGAACAGTCAAAGAAAGAGTTCTTGCCTGTGTTGCAAATGTGTGAAATTGAGTAAGACTCAAATCCCGACCACGGCAGAAAATAGAAAAGAGAATGAAAGTCATTCCCTATGCCTCAGTCATAGGTTCTATAAAGTATGCTATGCTATGTACCAGACCTATTGTATACCTTGCACTGAATTGGGCAAGGGAGTACAATAGTGATCTAGGAGTAGATCACTGGACATTGGTCAAGAATATCCTTAGTGAGGACTAAGGAAATATTTGTCGATTATGGTGGTGATAAAAGAGCCCGTCGTAAAGAGTTACATCGGTGCAAGCTTTTACAGCGATCCAGATGACTCTAAGTCTCAACATATTGAAAGTGGGAGCAATTAGCTAGAGTAGCTCCGTGCAGAACATTGTAGACATAGAATATTTGCAAAATACATACGGCTTTGAATATGACAGACCCATTGACTAAGATTCTCTCACGAGCAAAACATGATCACACCTTAGTACTCTTTGGGTGTTAATCACATAGCGATGTGAACTAGATTATTGACTCTAGTAAACCCTTTGGGTGTTGGTCACATGACGATGAGAACTATGGGTGTTAATCATATACAGATATGAATATTGGTGTTAAATCACATGGCGATGTGAACTAGATTATTGACTCTAGTGCAAGTGGGAGACTGAAGGAAATATGCCCTAGAGGCAATAATAAAGTTATTATTTATTTCCTTATTTCATGGTAAATGTTTATTATTCATGCTAGAATTGTATTAACCGGAAACATAATACATGTGTGAATATATAGACAAACAGAGTGTCACTAGTATGCCTCTACTAGACTAGCTCGTTAATCAAAGATGGTTATGTTTCCTAACCATAGACATGTGTTGTCATTTGATTAACGGGATCACATCATTAGGAGAATGATGTGATTGACTTGACCCATTCCGTTAGCCTAGCACTTGATCGTTTAGTATGTTGCTATTGCTTTCTTCATGACTTATACAAAGTTCCTACAACTATGAGATTATGCAACTCCCTTTTACCGGAGGAACACTTTGTGTGCTACCAAACGTCACAATGTAACTGGGTGATTATAAAGGTGCTCTATAGGTGTCCCCAAAGGTACATGTTGAGTTGGCATAATTCGAGATTAGGTTTTGTCACTCCGATTGTCGGAGAGGTATCTCTGGGCCCTCTCGGTAATACACATCACTTAAGCCTTGCAAGCATTGTAACTAATGAGTTAGTTACGAAATGATGTATTACGGAACGAGTAAAGAGACTTGCCGGTAACGAGATTGAACTAGGTATTGGATACCGACGATCGAATCTCGGGAAAGTAACATATCGATGACAAAGGGAACAACGTATGTTGTTATGCGGTTTGACCGATAATGATCTTCGTAGAATATGTAGGAACCAATATGAACATCCAGGTTCCACTATTGGTTATTGATAGGAAACAGTTCTAGGTCATGTCTACATAGTTCTCGAACCCGTAGGGTCCGCACGCTTAATGTTACGATGACAGTTTTATTATGAGTTTATAAGTTTTGATGTACCGAAGTTTGTTCGGAGTCCCGGATGTGATCACGGACATGACGAGGTGTCTCGAAATGGTCGAGATGTAAAGATCGATATATTGGACGACTATATTCGGACATCGGAAGGGTTCCGAGTGATTCGGGTATTTTTGGGGGTACCGGGAAGTTACGGGAATACGAGGAAGAAGCAATGGGCCTCATGGGCCAAGTGGTGGAAGAGAGGAGGCAGGGTGCGCGGCCCCCTAGCCCAAACCGAATTGGACTAGGGGGCCGGCCCCCCCTTTCCTCCTTTTCCTCCCCCTCCTTCCTTCTCCTTCTCCTTCCCTTCCTTCCCCTCTCCTAGTTGGACTAGGAAAGGAGGGAGTCCTACTCCCGGTGGGAGTAGGACTCCTCCCTGGCGCGCCCTCCCTTGGCCGCCCCCCTCCCCCTTGCTCCTTTATATACGGGGGCAGGGGGGCACCCCAGGACACACAAGTTGATCTACGGATCGTTCCTTAGCCGTGTGCGGTGCCCCCCTCCACCATATTCCACCTCGGTCATATTGTCGCGGAGTTTAGGCGAAGCCCTGCGCCAGTAGAACATCATCATCGTCACCACGCCGTCATGCTGACGGAACTCATCCCCGACGCTTTGCTGGATCGGAGCCCGGGGAACGTCATCGAGCTGAATGTGTGCTGAACACGGAGGTGCCGTACGTTCGGTGCTTGGATCGGTTGGATCATGAAAACGTACGACTACATCAATCGCGTTGTCATAACGCTTCCGCTTATGGTCTACGAGGGTACATGGACACACTCTCCCCTCTCGTTGCTATGCCATCACCATGATCTTGCGTGTGCGTAGGAATTTTTTTGAAATTACTACGTTCCCCAACACAAGGTGCCGGAGAAGAAGGCCGAAAAGAAGGCCCCGGGGACCCGAAAGGGTCTCCGTCGTAAGGTTGTGCCAGAAGCCTCGTCCGAAGACGACGAGGGACACTCCTCCCACGAAGGGGAGGAAGAAGAAGAAGAAGAAGACGCTCCCATCCGGAAAGGATTAGGGGCCTGGGGAGGCGGACCAGGGGGCCGGAAAAGGCCCTCGGCGTAAAGCCATCATACCCACGTCGTCTGATGACGACGAGACAGATTCCTCCCGCGGAGGCGGGGGGAAGTAAGAAGAAACTCTACCTCCCCACACTGGGTAGGAGAAAAAAGAGAAAAGCCGCCCCGGAGGGGGAGGCTGGGGCGTCCAAGAAGGGAAAGGTGTCCCTTTCGGACTATTCCGCCACGGCCGCTCACAGCGAGGAGGGGTGGCTGCCCAGGGGGAAGCCCCCAGTGTGATCGTAAGTGTCCGCACTTTATCATGACTTCACTCCATAGCTTTTTATAACACCGAACATATATGCAGTACGGCCAGGGCTCACCCCGAGGTATCTTCTTCCGGGTCCCTGAGCGATTCGGAGATGAATTCGCTTCCGACGGCCACTACTCCTCAGCCCGCGGATGACACGGAGGTGTTGTCCCGAAGGCTCCCAGATCGGGGGGAGGTGACTCTGGAGACGCCCCAAGGCGGGATTCCAGATGTCGGACACTCGGGATTCAAGATCCCCGCGGATCGTGTCGATGAGAGCCACAGTAGGCCGGGCTCTCAGCCGAACACTGTCCCGGAACCTTCAATAGTTCCGAACTCAGGCGGACAGCCCCTCGTTAGGGAGGGAGAGCCGTCTGCATCGAGGACTTGTGTTGCACCCGAGGCACCGGATTGTCCGCTGGAAGCGCTTCACGGCGCTTCCATGGAGGAAGAGCACCGTACTCTTATGAGTGCGGTGATTCAGAAGGTTTCGTCCGCCAAGAGCGGACTAACCGAAGCCTGTACCAGCCTCCTAACAGGTTTTGAGGTAAGCAATAAATGTGTGTAAAATTACCACCCGATAGGTAGTAGCCCCTGATACTCTGTTTGGTGTTCGGAAAGTAAAACCAAACGGAGGGTCAATTATAATCCGCAGGAGTCTAATAATGAATATTCATGTGAATAAGCAGGCTGTGCTACTTGCCGCTGCTGCCCGCACAGCCGAGGTTGCCGAACTAAAGCGGGACCTGGAGCAGGCACAAGGAGAGCTCGACCTCACGAAGAGGCAGCTCGAAGAGAACAAAGGTAAGTGATTCCCTGCTCTTATGTATTTAAGTATAGACGAAATTGGTTAGTCTAACGCCTAATCGTCGTGACTATGTAACAGGGGCCACCGCCGAAGTGGCGTCCCTGAAGAAAGCGTTGTCCGAGGCCGAAGACAAGACGACCTTGGAGTGCAAGGAGCATGAAAAGCAAAGTGCTAGAGCGGGCGAGGTACAGCAAGAGCTCCAGGACCTTGGCCAGAAGTACGACTCTGTGGAGCATGATCTGAAGATGAAAGAGGCCGAGCTTGCGAAGGCCTTAGTGAGTATGAAAGATGCCAAGGCCGAAGCCGAGAAGGCACAACAGGAAATCTAGAAGGCCAATAAGATAGCAGCGGGTAAGAAATTCTTTATGCAAAGTAAACATGTGGAGGAGGCGTTTCTTTTACTTACTCGAATTCGGAGCTCTCCAGGGGCATTCGCAGATCTGCCATGCAGCGTATCAGACGCTGTGGAGTTCTACCGTGCCCAGGAGGGGAGCTCAACGAAGAAGCTTTTCTGGTCCCAGTATGCTGGGGCCGAACATCCAATGCCTCTGAGTGACCAACTGAAGCAGTTGGTCGAACTCCACAGGGCGGCCGAAGTGGCTATGAAGGATTTCATAGTCCGGCTGTGGCCTGGTGAGCCTCTGCCCACTAGCTACTTCGGCCTGATCAAGCGGATGGTGAATGCATGTCCGCGGCTTGAAGTCATCAAGCGATCTGTTTGTATTGAGGGTGCCCGCCGGGCCTTTGCCCGCGCAAAGGTGCATTGGGGCAAGCTGGATGCTAAGAAGCTGGTGAAGGACGGTCCACCAGAGGGTAAGGAGCATCGTCATCCCGAGAAGTACTATGATGGTGTTATGAAGGGCGCCCGTCTCGTGGCCGATGAGTGTACCAAGGACAAGATCTTTGATTAAATATACCTCTGTCGCTGTTGTAATTTAAAGACGAATTTACTTGTGCTATGTAGCACTGTTTGATTTAAAATATTACCTTCTGTGCGGCTGTTTATAAAATTCTGAAAGTAGGCCAGTCGTTGGCTTCCGCCCCCACGTAACTAGTACTAGGGTGTTCGTGGAAAACTCGGACACTCTTTATCCAAATGTTTGGTCCCTTAAGGAGGTGTCCGGCGCAGCGAACAAGGCAATCGGACTATGCGGCTTTATAACTTTCACTTAGCCATAGAAGTCTACAATTTTAAATTTCGGCGAAGCCCCTAGAATCCAGAAGGCCGAATTGGGGCGCTATACACGCCTATATCGGACGAAGCTGATTTATCGCCTAAAGCGGAAAATCTTTAAGGATTTTAAGACCTCTCGAGCAGCGACCAGCTCTCGCCATATCATGCCGGTCAGTTTTCGGCTTTTTCTACTGAGGTGCTCGTCCGGAAGAACCGAGACACAATCGCAGTAGTTCTCCCTGCGCTACCTTAGCCGATATAACGGAACGTAAGGTACCAAAACAAGGGAGCCGGGCTAACCCAATTGTAGACCCAAGACATGATTCGGAGCTGAAACATATAATGCTATAAGTTCGGGGTGCCGCAGTGTTGAAAGTGTTCGGACTTGTCTTGTCGTATTATGGGGCGTCATAAGAAGCCCGTGGCAAACTGACCGTACCAAGGTGTACGAATGCAATATCAAATAAACATTTATGAGAAAAAAATGCCCAAATAAGAATAGTAAGCTGACGCTATATATGATCTCCCATTGACGAATAATACGTTTAAGCGTATGTTTAAAATGGATGCATTAAGCGGAGATAAATAGGACTATTTAACATGTCCTATCAAGGGGCAGCCTGTGTACCGATAGATAAAGCAGGTATAATGATCGTAAATAGATTCCACCTGGGTATTTCCTTCTGTGCACAACGCCTGTTGCCTCCTTGGTTGTCTCTCCCATGTAAGTCCGGCAATCCGGCTCTTCTGAGGATGCTGCACTAAAGCGATGTCCTGAAAGGTAAAAGGGAAAGTTTATGAAGGTATTTGGCGGTTACCCGCACTATTGACTAGGTTGTTGTTGTGCCTCTGCCTATGCCCATGGTATCTTGAGTGCGTAATTGTGTACGCGTGGCACGAATGCTGCTTTGATGGGGCTTGAGTGGAGGCCGAACTACTAATCACGCTCTTGGCATTCCTGATGATCCTGCTGCAGGGTGCTCCGGACTCGCTTGACGGTGCTTGAGGTTGTCGTTGCCGGATTGGTGGTTTGCCAGAGGAGGCCGCATTGTACTTCTGCCGCGAGGGCTGCAGTATGCTCTTTTGTACGGAGAGAGCGGTCCATGTTTCCGTTGACTGTTATGACCCTGCGCGGACCTGGCATCTTGAGCTTGAGGTATGCATAATGTGGTACCGCATTGAATCTAGCGAATGCGGTTCGTCCGAGCAGTGCGTGGTAACCACTACGGAAAGGGACGATATCGAAGATTAACTCTTCACTCCAGAAGTTGTCCGGGGATCTAAAGACCACTTCCAATGTTATAGAGCTCGTACAGCGGGCCTCTACTCCAGGAATTACACCTTTAAAGGTGGTTTTGGTGGGCTTGATCCTTGAAGGGTCAATGCCCATTTTGCGCACTGTGTCCTGATAAAGCAGGTTCAAGCTGCTGCCGCCGTCCATAAGGACTCGCGTGAGGTGGAATCCGTCGATGATTGGGTCTAAGACCAATGCGGCTGAGCCTCCGTGACGGATGCTAGTAGGATGATCCCTACGATCAAAGGTGATCGGACAAGCTGACCATGGGTTGAATTTGGGGGCGACTGGCTCCATCGCATAGACGTCCCGTAGTGCTCGCTTCCGTTCCCGCTTGGGGATGTGAGTGGCATAGATCATGTTGACCGTTTTCACCTGGGGGGGGGGGGATTTCTTTTGTCCCCCCGTGTTCGGACGCCGGGGCTCTTCGTCATCATTGCTGTGCAGCCCCTTGTCCTTGTTTTCGGTGTTGATTTTGCCGGCCTGTTTGAACACCCAGCAGTCTCTATTGGTGTGGTTGGCTGGCTTGTCCGGGGTGCCATGAATTTGGCATGAGCGCTCCAGTATGCGGTCCAGACTAGACGGTCCCTGATTATTTCTTTTGAACGGCTTTTTCCGCTGACCGGACTTGGATCCGCTGAATCCGGCGTTTACTGCCGTGTATTCAGTGTTGTCGTCGTTGTTCCATCGCTTATGTCTGTTGCGTCGTGGCTTGCCGTTGTTATCGCGGACATCCGAAGTGCCGGAATGTGGCGTGGTGCCGCTGCGAGCCAACCAGCTGTCCTCACCCGCGCAAAAGCGGGTCATTAGTGTTGTGAGAGCTACCATGGACTTGGGTTTTTCCTGGCCGAGGTGTCGAGCAAGCCACTTGTCACAGATATTATGCTTAAAAGCCGCTAGGGCTTCGGCGTCCGGACAGTCAACTATTTGGTTCTTTTTAGTTAGGAACCGAGTCCAGAATTTCTTGGCTGACTCTTCGGGCTGTTGAGTAATGTGGCTCAGGTCATCAGCGTCCGGTGGTCGCACATATGTGCCCTGGAAGTTGTCGAGGAATGTGTCTTCCAGGTTTTCCCAACTGCCAATGGAATTTGCTGGCAGGCTGTTTAGCCAGTGCCGGGATGGTCCTTTGAGCTTAAGGGGAAGATACTTGATGGCGTGTAGATCATCTCCGCAGGCCATGTGAATGTGGAGAAGGAAATCTTCGATCCATACTGCAGGGTCTGTTGTGCCATCGTATGATTCGATGTTTACGGGTTTGAACCCTTCTGGGAATTTATGATTCATCACTTCATCAGTGAAGCAGAGGGGGTGTGCGGCGCCTCTGTGCCGGGCTATGTGGCTACGCAGTTCGAATTGGCCTGGGTTGCTGTGTTCGGCCCGGCCGGACTTGTTGATGATGTATCTGGCGTGACGGTCATCGTCGCGTGCTGGGGCACGCCCCCGCGATCCGTAGATCGATCTTGGTTGTCCTGCTTAGTTTTCCAGAATATCTTGCAGGTCTTAGTGTATCGGCGTGGGGGGTGCGGGCTGGTATTCAGGCTGATATCCCATTTTATCCCGGCCACGGGGTGGCCGGTCAGCCGTTTGGCGCTCAAGTCCGTATTCCTCGGCTGCCAGGACTACAGTCCATCTATCTGTGAGCAGGTCTTGATCGGCTTGGAGTTGCTGCTGCTTCTTCTTCAGGATCCTCGCAGTGGCTATAAGCCGGGGCTTGAAGCTCTCCTGCTCCACGGGATCCTCAGGCACGCCGAACTCGTCATCGCCGAGTCTAATCTCGTCTTCGGAGGGGGGCATGTAGTTGTCTTCCTCCGGATATCCATCTGTCGCCTATTCTTCTGGGCTGACCTGCTCATCTTTCTGTTCGGCCTGTTTGAAGGCGGGCTGATCAGGATTGTATTCTTCTTCGGTGCCATCTGGATTGTCTTCCTCTTCGGGGCCGGTATTGCTTTGGCGGGGCTTGGAGCGGCGCCGACGACGCCCATGCTTTGCTTTTCTCCCTGAGGGGTTGTCCTCCGTTGCCTCGTCGCCATTGGTTTCCTTCAGAGTGTCCACCATATATATGTCGTATGAGGAGGTGGCCGTCCACTGGCCTGTGAGCGGTGACTCCTGTAATTCTCCTGCATCGTCGTCCATACCGTCGATGTCTTCGGAGTCGAAGTCAAGCACGTCGGTTAAATCATCGACCGTGGCAATGAAGTGGGTGGTGGGTGGGCAGCGAATTCCTTCGTAGCCTGCTTCCCACTCAAGACGGACATAGTTCGGCCCAGAGCCTCCTGACAAAGAGAGAGATTTTAATGAGTTCAGCATGTCGCCAAAGGGTGAGTGCTGAAAGATGTCCGCAGCGATGAACTCCATTACCGGAGCCCAACCAGGCTCGGCGGGCTCGGGAGCGCACGGACTGGAACCTACAACCGGATACGAATCCGGGGGTCCGGAGTCATAGGCTTCCTCAGAAGTGAGGCCTGTGTTCGGCTCCACCGCCGATGAGTATGCGGCCTGCGGGGCGGGGTCCACCCCGCCGTCGTCAGGCAACGCAACCTGCTCCGGATTTAGATCCGGGGCTAGTGCAGGGGTGATATCCCATGCATCGTCCGAGAGCAGGTCTAAGCCGTGCCCATCGTAACTGTTCGATGCTCCTTGTGCAGGCCCAAATCCGTCGAAGATCAAGTCTCCGCGAATATCCGCTGTGTAGTTCAAGTTTCCGAACCTGACCTAGTGGCCAGGGGCGTAGGTGTCGATCTGCTCCCAATGGCCAAATGAATTGGCCCGCAGTGCAAAGCCGCCAAACACGAAGATCTGCCCGGGGAGAAAAGTCTCCCCCTGGACCGTGTTGTTGACAATTGAAGGCGCCATCAAGCCCCGCAGCGACGACACAAAGGAACTCTCAATGAAAGCACCAATGTCGGTGTCAAAACCGGCGGATCTCGGGTAGGGGGTCCCGATCTGTGCGCCAAGGCTGATGGTAATAGGAAGCAAGGGACACAGATGTTTACCCAGGTTCGGGCCCTCTCGATGGAGGTAAAACCCTACTTCCTGCTTGATTAATATTGAAGATATGGGTAGTACAAGAGTAGATCTACCACGAGATCGTAGAGGCTAAACCCTAGAAACTAGCCTATGATGGTATAATTGTAATTGTGATCGGCCTTCTAAGGACCAACCTCTCCAATTTATATAGACACTGGAGAGGGCTAGGGTTTACATGGAGTCGGTTATAAGGAAGGAAACACAATATCTGGATCGCCAAGCTTGCCTTCCACGCAAAGGAGAGTCCCATCCGGACACGGGCCGAAGTCTTGAGTCTTGTATCTTCACGCTTCAATAGTCCGGACGTTGTACACAGTCCGGCTGTCCGGATACCCCCTAATCCAGGACCCCCTCAGTGAGCTCATGGATCAGACGATGCCGTGGATCCATCACCGCGGACCTCGTCCCGTCGAGCTGGCAACCGTTGCTGCCGTGGCAGAGGGGAGTGCACCATGGTTGTGGTGCCTCCGGCCCTTCCGTCATCGGCACGCGCCAACTCGGTGGACCAACGCCGCGAGGGGCCTGCCTCCTGACATTGATCCCTATTGGCGTAGCCAATAAGTCTCTGGATAGCGGCCCTCCACTCTTCTTTCCTCTCTATAGCAGGAGGGAAGTCGAGGAGTAGCTGCACTCGTGCTAATGCTTCCGCTAGCGTAGCTGGCAGCGACAAGCGCGAGGAACGGGAGGTGCTCGGACTTCTAACCATGTTAGAAGGAGCGCCGTCACGGTTCCACGGCCGTGCTCCATCTTGACCAGCATCTTGGTGTGCATGCCCGCCCTATGCATCTCGAGAATGATGTAGGGGGCTGTTCCCACAGCGGCGGCCGGGGTCACCAATGTTGTGGCGCTGCTCGTCGCTCACGACCTGGGAGGACCATTGTGCGGGCACCGACGAGGGTGTCTTGAAGGTCGCCGCGCCGCTTGTAGGCAGCACGGCTCCGTGCTTGGAGGTCCCCGCGCCGCCCGTGGGCGGCACGGCTCCGTTCTTGGATGCAGCGGCGTGCGGCTCGTCGTCTTGGGTACGAATGATGCCACTCGCCAGGCTTTGATTGCCAGAGTGGCGTGGATGCTCGCGGGCCACACCTCCGCCACCATCCGCGGCTACCCCGTCGCCCGTCCGCGCTGGCACGGGCGGATCGGCTCCAGACGAACCGAACATCGTGATCCCCTTCTTCTTGGGAGCCATGGTGATCGAGGAAACGACGTGTTAACCGCTAGATCAGGTTTGCAGAACTCTTCTATCTCCCTACCTGCGCGCCAAAGATGTCGGCGAGAACGACACCTACGGGATCACCTGGATCCCTTCTACGGTTTGGCAGGGAAGAGGGGTAGAGGAAAGAGCAGATATAATGATCAACACGATGGAATTTTACCCAGGTTCGGGCCGCTGAGAAGCATAAAACCCTAGTCCTGCTTGAGTGTATATCCGTGTTCTTGAGCTTCGACTAGCTGCAACGCATGCAAGCTGGGCCGATAGGTTCAAAAGTCCGAATCCTCCTCCAGTATGCCATGGGCCTCCTTTTATATGTCCAAAGGGGATGCCACAGTGGCACACTGGAGGTGTAAATTTGCTGCAGCGCCTATGTTTATCATCGGCGTCTTAGGACAAAATGAATTAAATACGTTGCTTACATGCCCTTCAGCTTTATCGGGGACGGGAGTAGAACCCGTCCCGTCCGTGGCCGCCCCGCTCCGTCTTGACACGTGTCCATGCCGATGAGGCATGCAGTGCCAAGTTGGCTGGCCAGCTACTGCACTAGAGAGGTGGCAGGGTCTTCATGAAGATCTGCATGCCACCACGCAGGTGCTTGCCATTCTGGCAGGTCGGCCATTGCGCTGGAGCGGTGGCGGGGTGTCAGATTCTTGCTGTGGCCTTGCCGATGTCCCCGACAAGGATCTTGCCGGGGCCTCGCAGATGTCTCCGGCAAGGATCTTGTCGGGGCCTCGTGTTCTAGCCTTAACATTGTCAATGGTGTCAGATCTCTCAACCCCAGGGGTGGTGCTCTTGTTAGTGTTCTGTAGGTCATCCCGGCAAGGTTCTTGCCGGGGTCTCGCAAGCCGTCCCGGCAAGGATCTTGTCGGGGGTCTAGCTCGTCCTCTCTTCTCTGGCTTGGCCGCGTCTCTTTGCCATGTATCTCGTTTTTATCCTTGATCACCCTCATCGTGCCTAGCCGCGGGTGTGGCTACGACTGCCCGTGCACAAGTATGGAGTGCTAAAGGGCCCAAACTTTAGTACACCGACACTGGTGCGCACAAATGTGTGCCAAGATGGAATGTTCATGATGGGCCGACAGAGACGTGGTTTCCTTTGGGAGGGGGGGGGGTGTTACATCTCGGTTTAATAGGAATGATAGAGTACTCATATCAACAAGGTGCACTTTTTTCCTAAGAGCCCACCCGAAAGAGCCTCAAAGTTAAGAGTGCTTGGCTTGGAGTAATTTGAGGATAGTTATCTGACTGTAAATTGATCTCAGATGCGCAGGAGTGAGAACAAAGTGCGCAGAAAAGACTAGTATTGATATGTAAGACCAATTTATATCCCAGACTTAACGGCCAGGAATCCGTGGGTGGACTGGTGAGTTTAGCCCGGGGTCACACCATGATGATGGCCAATAAGGCAGCATGACGTGTCCCATCCTCATCTATAGTTTGGTGATGTAAAGGCCAAAGACACAAGATTCTGGATTTGATTACTAGTTTAATAATAAAGAAAGGTTCGTTTAATAGAGACGAATGATCAAACCCCTACATTACTTGGAAAAGGCTTAGAGGTGGCCTCAAATCAATGGTTAATGCCTTCAAGTGCCCGTCACTGTTATTTTGAAAAAGTAGAAGTGGCGGGTAAATATAAGCGCTCGCCAATGAAACCATGCAAGTAGTGGCGGCCAGAAACACTCGCCCGCTAATCGTAAACTCCTTCAAATTTGACCACGTGGTGAAACCGAGCAGTGGCGGACGTGTTGAAATTGCCTATCATTGATTTGGCCTGTAATAGTGGTGGGCCAAAACAATGTGCCCACAGCAATATTTAGGTAATCCGCGCCAACCTAACTCAAAATTTCCAGAAGTTAGCGGTGGCGGGCTCTTTTAGACCTCCACCACTCATTCGTTAGATCCAAAAATTTCTAAGAAAATCATGGTTACCAAACCTAGAATATTCTCAAGTTTGGGCATGGTGCTTTGGATGGAGTGTATTACTAATGGAAAATGTTTGAAGTCCTAATGATTAAAATAAATGGAGGAAGGCGGTGATTTCCGTTCAAAATCCTAACACTTCGTGGGAGAGTCTTTACTTTGTACATGAAGTACATCAAGTTTTTTCCATAACACTGCTAATTGTTTTACCACATAACTTAGGGGTATTATAAAGAACCATGACAGGTTTGATCTCTTTCCGAGCTCACTTGTACGCTCAAAGATTTTCGCCCTTTTTAGTGGCTAAAAAATCAGTTATTGTCTCGTAAATAGCAGGTCAACTCGAAAAGTCGCCAACTTTGAAAATGGGGCTTTCGATGGTGTGTATTAATCAAAGGAAAAAGTTTGAAGTTCAAATGTTTTTAAAATTTTATTTTAGTGTGGTAGGATGTGGTTGAAAAACTTAGTTGTGGCAGGTCCCAAGCAACACCAACCACTCGAACGTAGCTATGACGGGTATTCGCTGTCTCCCATCACTGCTATCTACCACCTTATCCACCAAACCTGCTCACACCCGCAGCCACGCACACCTTATCCACAGACACAAAGTCTTTCTTCCTCTCGCTCTCTTGCGTCGCTGCTGTCGCCATCGTC
This sequence comes from Triticum aestivum, assembly GCF_018294505.1. Lineage (NCBI taxonomy): Eukaryota > Viridiplantae > Streptophyta > Magnoliopsida > Poales > Poaceae > Triticum > Triticum aestivum. Next base: position 214,299,373 of record NC_057807.1, on the reverse strand, counting down.
CTAGCGGCCTTCGATGTTGCCGCCGTCGCGGTCGCCATTCGCCGCCTCCAACATCGTCGCTTTACCCGTCTTCCCCGCCGCCCACGCCGTCCGTCGTCGCCTCGAACGTCCTCACCCTCACCATCCACTTCCACCTCTAGTGTCCTTGCCCTCACAATTGCCCCCGCCTTCCACTGCCTCCAACATTGTCGGTGTCCCCATCGACCTCGCCATCCGCCGCCACCATCGTCCTTGCCTCCCCCACCCCCCGGTCATCTCATTCTTCCCCCGTAACCACACCTCATTCTCTCTCTTATTGTAGATGTAGTTATTCTTGGTTATTGTAATCATAAATTTGCAGCATTTTTTTACTGTAGTAAAAGTTTATTATATGATGTACTATAGTAGAAGTTTGCTACCTATAGTTGTGATAATAAATAACTTTGTTTTTATACTAGTAAAAGTTTGGACGCCGGCATTTTTGCTCCCTAGCTCAGATGAGCCCGGAAGTGAACGGTAATTTGTTTAAAATACTAGAAAAATTCTGAATTTTTTATGGTGGAAGATGCTTGAGACAAATTTAAGAGTATTTGGACATCTGAGTAGCTCTTAAAAAAGAGAATTTCAGGGTTTATGAAAAAGTTTATTGTTTATGCCCTGTTTGGACCTGATTTAATTATTTGGCTAAGGGCTACTCAAATCGAATGCTTTGTACTTGGCACAGACATCACGCAGTCAAGCATCTTTTACCACAATTTTTTTGGAATTTTTGAATTTTTCTAGAACTTTTTTGAACTTACTTTTCGTAGGGTATAGATGAGCTCGGAAGCCGAATTGGATATTCGTAAAATTTTGTATTAGTTATATTTATTCCAGTGACATTGTGTAGTTGTTTCTAGTAGTTTTCTAGCGTACCTTATTTTATTCATGATGCAGGTATCCATAGTGAGTGCCAACATTTTGGCGAAATGTTCATTAATTTCCATTCGTTTAATTTCTGATACTCAATATGTCTAATTTCTAGCAAAGGTCGTGCTGATTTTTTTTGTAAATTTTTAACCTTTTTTGGTATCTACTTTTTTTTTTGGGTGGACAATACTCACTCTTAATCCACCACTGAGATGGGAGTTGTTCTAAGAGGAGGACATCAACTGTTGTTGGAGGGCATCATCCTTCTTCTTCTCTTCCTTTGAGACCTTGGTAAAGAAGGAGGAGAAGATGAAGGACGACCATCACCAACAGTCAAAATAACAGTCAGTGAGTGAGTGTACATCATATATACAACCACTTGAGAGATGAACCGGCTGCTGTCGTAGGGGGTCGTTCTTCTCCTTCCCCTCCTCTGAGACCTTGGTAAAGCAGTAGAAGAGGGTGAAGAACGACCTACACCGATGATCGAAGTACCAATCAAGGAGTGTTCAACTATGTGGAACGACTTAAAATTGAGAAGTGTCCAACATATGTAGAACCACTTAAGAGAGAGAAGTGTCCACCAGAAGGACAAATATCGACTGTTTTCGTAAACAGTTTTATCTTGTTCTATGGTAGAAAAAATATAGTGTCGCGGGAATGCTTATATTTTTTATTCTCATAAATATTATTTCATTAAAGTTTTTAATGCGATTTCGAAGGAGAAGTTGAGACGCCTCGTTAGGACTCCTACAGCCGTAGACACTGTCGCGAGGGTACATGGAGATCATGCTCGCCTATTGATGACCCACAAGTATAGGGGATCAATTGTAGCTCTTTTCGATAAGTAAGAGTGTCGAACCCAACGAGGAGCAGAAGGAAATGACAAGTAGTTTTCAGTAAGGTAGTGTCTGCAAGTGCTGAAATTGTAAGTAGCGGAGTAGTTTGATAGCAAGGTAATTTGTAACGAGCAAGTAACGAAAGCAGTAAGAAAAGTGCAGCAAGGTTGCCCAATCCTTTTGAGGCAAAGGACAGGCCAAAACCGTCTCTTATGATAAGCAAAGTGTTCTTGAGGGTACATGGGAATTTCATCTAGTCACTTTCATCATGTTGGTTTAATTCGTGTTCGCTACTTTAATAATTTGATATGTGGGTGGACCGGTGCTTAGGTGTTGTTCTTACTTGAACAAACCTCCTACTTATGATTAACCCCCCCCCCGCAAGCATCCGCAACTACGATAAAAGTATTAAGAATAAATTCTAATCATAGCATTAAACTTTTGGGTCCAATCGGTCCCTTACGGAATAGCGCATAAACTGGGGTTTAAGCTTGTGTCACTCTCGCAACCCACCATCTATTTGCTACTCCATAACGCATTCCCTTAGGCCCAAATATGGTGAAGTGTCATGTAGTCGACGTTCACATGACACCACTAAGGGAATCACAACATACATACCATCAAAATATCGAACACATATCAAATTCACATGATTACTTGCAACATGATTTATCCCGTGACCTCAAGAATGAAAGTAACTACTCACAAATAATAAACATGTTCATGATCAAAGGAGTATTAATATGCATAATGGATCTGATCATATAATCTTTCACCAAATAAACCATAGAGTAATCAACTACAAGATGTAATCACTAGTCACCCCCTAGCACCAATCTATAGTTCGGTAACAAGATTGAATACAAGAGATGAACTAGGGTTTGAGATGAGACGATGTTGGTGAAGATGTTGATGGATATCGCCCTCCCCAAGATGGGAGAGTTGTTGGTGATGATGATGACGATGATTTTCCCCTCCGGGAGGGAAGTTCCTCCGGCAGAATCACTCCACCGGAGGGCAAAAGTGCTCCTGCCCAAACTCTGCCTCGAGACGGCGGCGCTCTACCCCGAAAGTCTTGTCCTCATTTTTTCTAGGTAAAAGTGACTTATATACCAGAATATGGGCACCAGAGGTGGGCCAAGGGGGCTACAACCCACCAGGGCGCGCCTGGGCTGCCTGGCGTGCCCAGGTGGGTTGTGCCGACCTGGTGGCCCCCCTGTGGTAGTTATTGGCTCCAATATTTCTTATTTATTCCATAAAAAGTCCCCATGAAGTTTCAGCTTGTTTGAAGTTGTGCAGAATAGCTTGCATCATATTATGGGTTGTGATGTCTGGACGTAGCTTTTTCAGGTCCAGATTTCCAGCCGGGAATTCTCCCTCTTGGTGTGTACCTTGCAAATTATGAGAGAAAAGGCATTAGAATTACTCCAAAAAGCATTATTATGGGTAAAAACATTATAAGTAACAGTAAGATAACATGATGTAAAATGGACGTATCAACTCCCCCAAGCTTAGATCTCGCTTGTCCTCAAACGAAAACCGAAATCGAAAAACATGTCCACATGCTTTGAGAGAGAGGTATTGATAAAAACAAAATACTAACATAGAAGCATCATGTTGATAATTATAACAGCAAGAAATTTAAACATAAGACTTTTATCATAGATCTTGCATCATATACTTCCCATGAATAAGTAATAGTTCATCACACAATCGAAGTATAAAGCAAAAACTCTATTAGAAACCAACAAACTATGTTCTCAGCCAACTTTGCAACTACAATTCATCATCTTTTCAGGAAGGGTCACTTGTCGGAGCCTTTAGGCAAGTCCATATACTCAACCATCATATTGTCTTCTATGATTGCTAACACTCACCGCGTACACATGAGCAAAATGTTTCAATTGGACACAAAGGAAGATAGGGGCTTATAGTTTCGCCTCCTAACATACTCACCTCAAGGGTGATGTCAACAATAATAACTCATACTATCTATATTCAACTGGACATATGTGCATAGATCTTTCCTCACCACATGATGCTTGCCAAAGGAGAAAAATAAAAAGGTAGAAGGAAAACTTTGACTCTTTGCGTAAAAGTAAATACATAAAAGTAAATGATAGGCCCTTCACAGAGGGAAGCAGAGGTTGCCATGTGCTTATTTGTTTGTATGCTCAATCCCTTAGTGCAAGCAAACGTCACGTTACATTGCCCCTTAAGATGACAACCTTTATTATGCCGTCTGTCGCTTTTATTCTTTGTCATCCAAATTCGTGCAACGCTCAATTTTCTCTTACACTAAACAATCTCACACATTTAGAAGCAATTTTTATTGCCTTTTTGCACCGATGACAACTTACTTGAGGGATCTTGCTCAATCCCTAGGTAGGTATGGTGGACACTTGAAAAAGATTTGGGTTTAAGGGTTTTTGGATGCACAACTAGTATCTCTACTTAGTGCGGAATTTTTGGCTAGCAAAGATAGGGGCAAGCACCACATGTTGAAGGATCTATGACAATATGACTTCTATGTGAATATAAACAAATATAAACCATTATGTTGTCTTCCTTGTCCAACGTCAACAATCTTGGCATATAATATTTTGATGAGGGCTCACAATCACAAAAGATTTCTAGGATAGTATATTTATATGTGAATCTTCCCTTCCCTTATTAATTCTTTCATGAGTTGCATCGTTGACTAATGCTATGTTTGTCAATCTCTAATAAAATTTCCTATTTATACTTTTCCTTATGTGGTGCTATCAGCTACCATAGGATTAGTATATGATCTTATTAGTTAATTTCCTTTCTTTTATTTGCTCTCTTTCTCTTTCTCTTTTCTTATTTCTTTTCTGTATTTGCAACATGAAAGTAAAAGAAAGCAAAAACTCAAATAAACTTTATTATATAACTTGATTACAATGATAGATCACTAAGCAAACTTTCGAAGAAGAAAGGATCGAACTAAACTTTATTTCATCTAAAGCAAAAAAGATCGAACTAAGATAAGTCAAAGCAAAAAGATAGTGGGATGATACGATACCGGGGCACCTCCCCCAAGCTTGGTGGAAGCCAAGGGGAGTGCCCATACCCGATACTTAATTTTCCTTAGGTGGTCAATAAGATGATGGTGGTGATGAAGCGATCCTATCCTTAAGGATCAAGAGATTCTCCAATCGACGGATAACGCTTCGGAGATAGGTGATATGCTCTTGGTGCAAATATTTTCGCGAGTGAGATACTTATTTTGTATGCGAACTATTTCAATGACACGAAAAGCTTCAATCTCAGCAGCAGTAAGATGAGTAAGGTAGGGCTTAAGGATATCTTCTTCCTCCTCCTAGGCCAACAGTACTTGTGCTGCCACCGGGGATGGATCTATGGTAGCTTCCTTGCCCTTGTCTCCCTTGACAACGTCCGTAGGCTCCTACCTCTTCGTCTCGATCTTCATAAGTCAAGCATCTTCTTCCATGTTGTTGGAGGAGGAGGAAGACCTGATGCCTGGCTTGATAAATCTGACCAGAAATAGCAAGAAAAGAGAACAGAGGATTTATTCGTGATACGGTGATCAACAGGTTTGGGAAGTATATATAGATTTTTTATCTTGGGGGACAAGCATACGGAAGGAAAACGGAGTTCGAAAGGTGTCCCAGGTGGGCACAACCCACCTGGGCGCGCCAGGCATGCCTGGCGTGCCCTGGTATCTTGTGCCCACCAGGGGACGCTTCCTGGAAGTTTCTTTATTTCCAAAATTCTAAAACATTCCAAAACTGACAAAAAATATTTTTGCGGATTTTTCGGATTCCGTTTACTTACCGTATCACGTACCTCCTTATTTTGACGATTCTGGAGTGTTCCAGAAGGACTCTTTTATGTGCTCTTCCGGTGTCAAGGTTTGGATAATATTACTTTCAACATTAATAGGCGTACCTGAGATACAATGCTTTATTCATTGCCCATTGACAACCTTCGGGTTAGTGCCTTCGGAATTATTTATTTTGATGGCTCCAGACCGGTAAACCTGCTCAATGACATATGGGCCTTCCCATTTCGTGGGGAGCTTTCCTGCAAAGAATCTGAAACGAGAGTTGTCAAAAGAACATATTCTCCGACTTTAAACTCATGCTTTTGAATTCCTTTGTCATGCCATCTTTTAACCTTTTCTTTGAATTACTTTGCATTTTCATAAGCTTGGGTTCTCCATTCATCTAATGAGCTTATATCAAATAACCTCTTTTCACCAGCAAGTTTGAAATCATAGTTGGGTTCTTTAACTGTCCAATATGCTTTATGTTCTAACTCAAGAGATAAATGATAAGCTTTTCCATAAACCATTTTATAAGGAGACATACCCACAGGATTTTTATAGGCTGTTCTATAGGCCCAAAGTGCATCATCTAATTTCTTAGACCAATTCTTCCTGGACCTATTGACAGTCTTTTGCATAATTAATTTATTTCTCTATTTCTAAGCTCAACTTGACCACTAGACTGAGGATGATAGGGTGATGCAATTCTATGGTTAACATCATACTTGGCAAGCATTTTACGAAAAGCACCATGAATAAAGTGTGAACCACCATCAGTCATTAATTATCTAGGGACTCCAAACCTTGGGAAAATAACTTCCTGAAGCATTTTAATAGAGGTGTTGTGATCAGCACTACTAGTTGGAATAGCTTCTACCCATTTAGTAACATAATCAACAGCAACCAAAATATGTGTATACCCATTAGAGGAAGGAAAAGGTCCCATGTAATCAAATTCCCAAACATCAAATGGTTCAACAGCAAGTGAATAATTCATAGGCATTTCTTGACGCTTACCGATATTACCTATTCTTCGGCATTCATCACAAGATGATACATACTTACGAGCATCCTTGAAGAGAGTAGGCCAATAAAATCCAGATTGCAATACCTTATGAGCAGTTCTATCTCTAGCATGATGCCCTTCATATGGTTCGGAGTGACATTTCTGTAGGATATGTCCCTGTTCATGCTCAGGTACACAACATCTAATAATACCATCTACTCCTTCTTTATAAAGATGTGGGTCATCCCAAAAGTAATGTCTTAAATCATAGAAGAATTTTTTATTTTGTTGGTATGTAAAGCTAGGTGGGAAATATTTAGCAACAATGTAATTAGCATAGTCAGTATACCAAGGAGTACTATTAGCAACATTTATTGCAGCTAACTGCTCATCAGGAAAACTATCATCGATAGGAAGTGGGTCATCAAGCACATTTTCAAGCCTAGACAAGTTATCAGCTACGGGGTTCTCAACTCCTTTTCTATCAATAATATGCAAATCAAATTCTTGCAACAAGAGAACCCAACGAATAAGTCTAGGTTTAGCATCTTTCTTTTCCATAAGATATTTAATAGCAGCATGGTCTGTGTGAAAAGTTACTTTGGAATCAACAATATAAGGTCTAAACTTATCTCAAGCAAAAACCACTGCTAAGGTTTTTTTCAGTAGTAGCATAATTTCTTTGAGCACTGTCTAGAGTTTTACTAGCATAATGAATAACATTCAATTTCTTATCAGCTCTTTGTCCTAGAACAACACCAACAACATAATCACTAGCATCACACATAATCTCAAAAGGCAAGTTCCAATCAGGTGGTTGAACAATAGATGCAGAGATTAAGGCTTTCTTTAGTGTTTCAAAGGCTTCTAAACAATCATCATAAAAAACAAAAGGAATATCCTTTTGCAAAATATTAGTGAGAGGCCTAGAAATTTTACAGAAGCCTTTGATAAATCTCCTATAGAAACCAGCATGACCTAAGAAACTACGAATACCTTTTATGTCCTTAGGACATGGCATTTTCGTAATTGCATCAACCTTAGCTTGGTCCACTTCAATACCTCTTTCAGAAATTTTATGACCTAAGACAATCTCTTCATTAACCATAAAGTGGCACTTCTCTCAATTCAAGACAAGATTTGTTTGTTCACATCTCTGCAAAACTCAATCAAGATTGCTTAAATAATCATCAAAAGACTTCCCATAAACAGAGAAGTCATTCATGAAAACCTCAATGATCTTTTCACAAAAGTCAGAGATATAGCAGTCATACATCTTTGAAAGGTAGCAGGTGCATTGCATAAACCAAAAGGCATACGTCTATAAGCATAGGTTCCAAAAGGACAAGTAAAAGTGGTCTTTTCTTGATCAGGTTGAGAAACAGGTATTTGCGAGAAGCCATAATATCCATCAAGGAAGCAAAAGTGTGTGCGCTTAGATAATGTTTCAAGCATTTGATCAATAAAAGGCAAAGGGTAATGATCTTTTCTAGTAGATTTGTTTAATTTTCTAAAATCAGTTGCCACTTTATAGCCTGTAACAATTCTTTGTGGAATAAGCTCATTCTTATCATTAGGAACAACAGTTATACCTCCTTTCTTAGGGACACAATGAACAGGACTTACCCATCTACTATCAGCTATAGGATAGATTATACCTACTTCCAGAAGTTTTAACATTTCCGTTCATACCACCTCTTTCATCTTTGGATTTAACCGGCGTTGGTGATCAACAACGGGTTTAGCATCAGGTTCCATATTAATTTTGTGCTGACATAGAGTGGGACTAATGCCCTTTAAATCACCAAGAGTATATCCAATAGCATCTCGGTGCTTCCTTAGAACTTTCAATAATCTTTCTTCTTCATGTTCTGAAAGGTTAGCACTGATAATAACAGGATATATTTTCTTTTCATTAAGATAAGCATATTTCAAAGTGTCTGGCAATTGTTTTAATTCAAACACGGGATCACCTTTAGGTGAAGGAGGACCTCCTAAAGTTTCAATAGGAAAATTGTGTTCAAGTAGAGGACATTGTTTAAAGAAAATCTTATCTATTCCATTTCTTTCATGCATATGTAAATCATTTTCATGGTCTAGCAAATATTGTTCTAAGGGATCAGTAGGTGGCACAGCAATAGAAGCAAGACCAATTAATTCATCTCTACTAGGCAATTCTTTCTCATGATGATTTCTACTAAACTTGGAAAAATTAAACTCATGGGACTCATCAGCAAAGCTAACACTGACAGTTTGTTTCTTACAATCTATCTTAGCATTAACTGTGTTCAAGAAAGGTCTACAAAGATAATGGGACAGAAGTCATCTTGTGGGGAACCAAGAACAAGAAAATCAGTTGGATATTTTATTTTCCCACACAAGACTTCAACATCTCTAACAATCCTACAAGGTGATATGGTGTCTCTATTAGCAAGTTTAATAGTAACATATATGTCTTCTATCTCTACAGGTGCTATGTCTTTCTTAATTTCTTGATATAAAGTGTAAGGAACAACACTTACACTAGCACCCATGTCACATAGACCATGATAGCAGTGATATCCTATTTTAACTGAAATGACAGGCATGCCAACAACTAGTCTATGTTTATCCCTTTTATCGGGTTTAGCAATTCTAGCAGCTTCTGCACATAAGTAAATAACATGACCATCTATATCTTCTTCCAAGAGATCTTTAACCATAACAACATTAGGTTCCACTCTAATTTGTTCATCTCGTTTAGGTGTTCTAACATAGCTTTTGTTAACCACAGTTGAAACTTTATCATGTTCCTTTATCCTAACAGGGAAAGGTGGTTTCTCAATATAAGCAGTAGGAACAACTGGATCAACATTATAGAGTATAGTTTCTTCTTTAACTGGTACTGGTTTTTAAATTTCATCTTTAATAGGTGGGTGATACTTAAACCACTTCTCTTTAGGGAGTTCAACATGAGTAGCAAATGATTCACAAAAGGAAGCTACTATCTCAGAGTCAAGTCCATATTTAGTGCTAAACTTTTGAAAAGCATCGGTATCCATAAAAGATTTAACACAATCAGACTTAAGCTTTATACCTGAATCTTTACCTTCGTCGAGTTCCCAATCTTTAGAGTTGAGTTTAATTATTTCCAAAAGATCCCACCGGAATTCAATAGTTTTCTTCATAAAAAACCAGCACAAGAAGTATCCAGCATGGTTTGATCATTACGAGAAAGCTGAGCATAAAAGTTCTGGATAATAATTTCTCTTGAGAGCTCATGATTGGGGCATGAATATAATCGACTTAAGCCTCCCCCAAGATAGAGTGATACTTTCTCCTTCATGAGCCAAAAATTCTATATATATTTTCGATCACGATGAATTAGATGCATAGGATAAATTTTTTGGTGGAACTCCAATTTCAAACGATTCCAATTCCATGATCCAATATCATCGCATAGCCTATACCATGCCAATGCTTTTCCCTTCAAAGATAAAGGGAAAACCTTTTTCATCACCTCATCTCCGGGTAAACCTCCAAGCTTGAACAATCCACAAATTTGTTCTACATATATCAAGTGCATATTAGGATGTTCGGTTCCATCTCGTGCATAAGGATTAGCTAGCAGTTGTTCTATCATACCCGAAGAGATTTCATATTCAATATTTTCAGTAGGTGCAGTAGGTTGAGGGGAAATTAGTTGTGGTTCCGGACGAGGTGAAGATACCTCGAACAAACCCCTCAAAGGATTGTTTTCCATAGTAGCAATTGACAATAAATTTCAGCACACTATAAATGGTTCCTTACCAAATTCCACTTACCAAAGGCGCTTCACTCCCTGGTAACGTCGCCAAAAAATAGCCATGATGACCCACAAGTATAGGGGATCAATTTTAGCTCTTTCCGATAAGTAAGATTGTCGAACCCAACGAGGAGCATAAGGAAATGACAAGTAGTTTTCAGTAAGGTAGTGTCTGCATTTGCTGGAATTGTAAGTAGCGGAGTAGTTTGATAGCAAGGTAATTTGTAACGAGCAACTAACGATAGCAGTAAAAAAAGTGCGGCAAGGTAGCCCAATTCTTCTGAGGCAAAGGACATGCCATAACGGTCTCTTATGATAAGCAAAGTGTTCTTGAGGGTACACGGGAATTTCATCTAGTCACTTTCATCATGTTGGTTTAATTCGTGTTCGCTACTTTGATAATTTGATATGTGGATGGACCGGTGCTTAGGTGCTGTTATTACTTGAACAAACCTCCTACTTATGATTAAACCTCCTGCAAGCACCCGCAACTACGAGAAAACTATTAAGAATAAATTCTAACCATAGCATTGAACTTTTGGGTCCAATCGGTCCCTTACGGAATAGCGCATAAACTGGGGTTTAAGCTTCTGTCACTCTCGCAACCCACCATCTATTTACTACTCCACAATGCATTCCCTTAGGCCCAAATATGGTGAAGTGTCATGTAGTCGACGTTCACATGACACCACTAAGGGAATCACAACATACATACCATCAAAATATCGAACACATATCAAATTCACATGATTACTTGCAACATGATTTATCCCGTGACCTCAAGAACGAAAGTAACTACTCACAAATAATAAACATGTTCATGATCAGAGGAGTATTAATATGCATAATGGATCTGAACATATAATCTTCCACCACATAAACCATATAGTAATCAACTACAAGATGTAATCAACACTACTAGTCACCCCCTAGCACCAAACTATAGTTCCGGTAACAAGATTGAATATAAGAGATGAACTAGGGTTTGAGATGAGACGGTGCTGGTGAAGATGTTGATGGAGATTGCCCTTCCCAAGATGGGAGAGTTGTTGGTGATGATGATGATGATGATTTCCCCGCCGGGAGGGAAGTTCCCCCGGCAGAATTGCTCCGCCGGAGATACTGCTAATCTCCCATACATCTATTGTAATGTACATAAATACATCAACTATTGTTTAATGCTTGGTTTTATAATAGCGACGGAGAACTAAAAGTGCTGCCGACTAGACATATAGTTGTGGCGGGTGCCAGGCAAGGCCCGCCATTGTAACTACATTTTGCAGTGGCAAGCGGCTAGATAAGCCTGCCACTACAGAGTTACTACTGGTGGCAAGCACGCGCCCGCTACTGATGCCATGTTAGCAGTGGCAAGACGTCAGTAGCTAGTGTTGGGGAACGTAGTATGCAATTTGAAAAAAATTCCTATGCTCATGCAAGATATATCTAGGAGATGCATAGCAACAAGAAGGGGAGAGTGTGTCCATGTACCCTCGTAGACCGAAAGCGGAAATGTTTGTTAACGCAATTGATGTAGTCGAACTTCTTCACGTCCCGACCGATCAAGCACCGAACGTATGACACCTCTGAGTTCTTCACACATTCAACTCGATGACGTCCCTCGAACTCTTGATCCAGCAAAGTGTCGAGGGAGAGTTCCGTCAGCACGACGGTGTGGTGACGGTGGTGGTGAAGTTATCCGCGCAGGGCTTCGCCTAAGCACTACGTGAATATGACTGGAGGCGTAAATTGTGGAGGGGGCTCCGCACAAGGCTTGGAACAATTGATGTGTGTTAGAGGCGCCCCACCCCCGTATATAAAGAAGGGAGAGGGGAGGAGGCCGGCCCTAGGCGCGCCCCAAGTAGGAGGAGTCCTACTTGGGCTCCTAGTAGGATTCGCCCCCCCCCCTTAGTTTTATCGGAGGAGGAAAGGGGGAAGGAGAGGGAGGAGGAGAAGGAAAGGGGGGGTGCCCACTCCCCTAATCCAATTCAAACTCCTCCCTTGTGGCGGGCGCGCCACCCCTTTGTGGGCTGGTGTGCCTCCCTCCTATGGCCCATATGGCCCATATCTTCCCCCGGGGGGTTCTGGTAACCCCCCCGGGTATCCCGATATGTACCCGATATACTCCGAACACTTCCGGTGTACAAATACTATCATCAAATATATCAATCTTTAACTCTCAACCATTTTGAGACTCCTCGTCATGTCCGTGTACTCATCCGGGACTCCGAACAACATTCCGTCACCAAATCACATAAATCATATAATACAAATCGTCATCGAACGTCAAGCGTGTGGACCCTACCAGTTCGAGAACTATGTAGACATGACCGAGACACCTCTTCGGTCAATAACCAATAGCGGAACCTGGATGCTCATATTGGTTCCCACATATTCAGATTTGTATGTATTTTGCAAATCTCTATGTCTCCCTCCTTAACTTGATCATGGATGGAGTTGAAGCGTCTCTTGATGTGTTTGGTTCTTTTGTGAAATTTGCATTCCTTCGCCAAGGAAATTGCTCCAGTATTGTCACAAAAGATTTTCATTGGACCCGATGCACTAGGCATTACACATAGATCTCGCCATCCAGACTCTTTCATTCGCTACTTCTTCATCCAGACTCTTTCATTCGCTACTTTTGAAGCAACTATGTACTCCTCTTCACACGTAGATCTCGCCACGATCCTTTGCTTGGAACTGGACAAACTGACAGCTCCACCATTCAATATAAATACGTATTCGGTTTGTGACTTAGAGTCATTCGGATCAACATCAAAGCTAGCATCGACGTAACCATTTACAACGACTCTTTGTCACCTCCATAAACGAGAAACATATCCTTAGTCCTTTTTAGGTACTTCAGGATGTTCTTGACCGCTGTCCAGTGAACCACTCCTAGATTACTTTGGTACCTCCCTACTAGACTTATAGCAAGGCACACATCAGGTCTGGTACACAGCATAGGGAATTGTGACGCCCGGATAAGCAAGCTACAGTAACCTCTGCTAATGATGCCATGTCACCTCCGTTACTGTCGCTAATCTCGCGTTAGTTCAAAACGATTTGAATTCAAATTTGAAATTTTGGCAAACAAACAAAGTTTTCAAACTTTAAAACAAAATGTTCGGACCGTGTCAAATATTGCATAGATAATTATGGTGAAGTAAACACATTTTTAGAAAATGCATAAATATTTTAAATTCAATAAAACAGAAAGGAAAATAAATAAAAAGAAACAAATGAAAGAAAAAAAACAATAAAAACAGAAAACAAAACTACAAAGGAAAGAGAGAAGGCCCCCCACTGGGCTTCGGCCCAGCAGGCCGGCCCTTTTCGGCCGCAGGCCCAACCGGCCTCCCCCCACTTCTCCTTATCCCCCCCACGAACCCAAACCCTAATCCACCCACTCGCCCCCCGCACGATCCACTCGCTCTCCCCCCCACTCCCCCGATCCAGATCAGGATCGGGGCGACCACGACCCCCCCCCCCGATCCCTTCGTCCCTATCGCCGCCGCACGAGGGACCACCTCGCCGGAGCTTCCCCTCCCGCTGGCTCTGGATCGGCACCCGAGCCGATCCCCGTTGCCAGCGCTCGCCACCGCTCCGCCGTCGCGGGATCCGCCGCCTCCTCGTCTCATCCTCACACCGCGGGTCCCCGCCGTCGCCGCTCGACGCCGCCCCGCCGCCAGGAATCCCCTCACCGGACTGCTCCTCTCCGCCGTCATCCCCGTCACCCCCCTCATCCCCCGCTGCCCCGTGCCCTACTCCCCGACGTGAGCTCCCTCCTTCTCTTTCTCTGTCGCCGGCGTCGTCCTCTCCCCCCCCCCGTAGCGCCCGCGTACCGGAGCTCATGCTCCGGGCCGCCCTCGCCGCGCCGGCCACGCCCGACGCGCGCGCCCGCGCTCACCGCCGCATGTCCTCCGCCGCCCCACTCTGGCCACTGGCGGCCAACTCCACCTGCTCATGCCCTGCCTCCCCCTGCGTCCCGTGCACCCTCCACCGCGCCGCCTAGCCCCGGTGATGCCTCGACGTGGCCTCGCCGGTGCCATCTCCGGCGCCCGGCGCCCCTCTGTGCCCGCTGGACCTCGCCCGGGTCGGGCACCTCGAGCGCCCCATCGCCCGACCCGCATAGGCCCCTGGGGCCAATGGCAAGTGGGGACCCACCCCTGAATGTTTTAGAATAAAAAAAAGAATTAAAAAAATATATTAAATAAATAATAATTAAAATATTAATTATTTAATTAAGTAATTAATTAAGTTAATTAATCCTCATTAGATTAACCTAATCACTAATTAAATTAACTAATCTGTAATTAACCTAAACAGAGAATGACAGGTGGGTCCCACTAGACCCACACGTCAGGTTGACCAGGTCAATGGTCAACGTTGACTGCTGACATCACACTGATGTCACGTTGACGTCATCATTTACTATTCTGGATAATGTTGGGTTAAATAATTAATTAAATTTCAGAAATTAATAAAATCTTTAAAAAATCATATCTTTTAATCCGTAACTCGGATTAAAATATTTTCAACATGAAAGTTGCTCAGAACGACGAGACGAATCCGGATACGCAGCCCGTTTGTCAGCCACACATCCCTAGCATAGCAAACACGCAACTTTTCCCCTCCGGTTCATCTGTCCGAAAACGCGAAACACCGGGAATACTTTCCCGGATGTTTCCCCCTTTCGCCGGTATCACATAATACCGCGTTAGGACATACCTAGCACCGCGTATTGCTGCGTCTTGCTTTGTGTTTCATTTGATTGCTCTATTATTTATTGTGTTCCCCCTCCGTTACTCCTTTCCGGTAGACTCCGAGACCGCCGCCGATGTCCGTGTGTTCGACTACATCGAAGATGACCCCCTCCTTGCCAGAGCAACCAGGCAAGCCCCCCCTTTGATCACCAGATATCGCCTACTCTTCTCTATACTGCTTGCATTAGAGTAGTGTAGCATGTTACTGCTTTCAGTTAATCCTATACTGCTGCATAGCCTGTCCTTGCTACTACTATTGTTACCTTTACCTGCTATCCTACTGCTTAGTATAGGATGCTAGTGTTCCATCAGTGGCCCTACACTCTTGTCCGTCTGCCATGCTATACTACTGGGCTGTGATCACTTCGGGAGGTGATCACGGGCATATACTATATACTTTACACTGTTACATTACCTGTGATACTGTTCGGAGATGGGGGCTGAAAGGACAGGTGGCTCCATCCCGGTAGAGGTGGGCCTGGGTTCCCGACGGTCCCCGACTGTTACTTTGTGGCGGAGCGTCAGGGCAGGTTGAGACTACCTCGGTGAGAGGTGGGCCTGGCCCTGTTCGACGTTCGCGGATACTTAACACGCTTAACGAGATCTTGGTATTTGATCTGAGTCGGCTACGAGCCTATACGCACTAACCATCTACGTGGGAGTAGTTATGGGTATCCCGGCGTCGTGGTATCAGCTGAAGCACTTCGTGACGCCAGCGATTGAGTGGCGCGCGCCGGATTGGAACGTAAGCCTGCTCTTGTATTAAGGGGGCTAGTTCTGCTTTCGGCCGCGTACGCAACGTGCATGTGTGCTATGGGCGATGGGCCCAGACCCCTGTGCGCTTAGGTTTAGACCGGCGTACTGGCCTCTCTGTTGAGCCTAGGTGGGGCTGCGACATGTTGATCTTCCGCGGCCGGGCATGACCCAGGAAAGTGTGTCCGGCCAAATGGGATCAAGCGTGTTGGGTAAGTTGGTGCACCCCTGCAGGGAAGTTAATCTATTCGAATAGCCGTGATCTTCGGTAACAGGACGACTTGGAGTTGTACCTTGACCTTATGACAACTAGAACCGGATACTTAATAAAGCACACCCTTCCAAGTTCCACAGACAACCCGGTGATCGCTTTTCCACAGGGCGACGAGGGGAGGATCGCCGGGTAGGATTATGCTATGCGATGCTACTGGAGATGCTACTTGGAGTTGCTACTTGGAGATGCTACTTGGAGGACTTCATTCTACTCTCTTCTACATGCTTCAAGACGAAGGCTGCCAGAAGCGTAGTCTTCGATAGGACTAGCTATCCCCCTCTTATTCTGGCTTTCTGCAGTTCAGTCCACTGATATGGCCTCCTTACATATATACCCATGCATATGTAGTGTAGTTTCTTGCTTGCGAGTACTTTGGATGAGTACTCACGGTTGCTTTCTCCCCCCCTTTTTTCGCCCTTTCCTTTCTTTCTGGTTGTCGCAACCAGATGCTGGAGTCCAGGAGCCAGACGCCACCGTCGACGACGACCCCTACTACACCGGAGGTGCCTACTACTACGTGCAGCCCGCTGACGATGACTAGGCGTAGTTAGGAGGATCCCAGGCAGGAGGCCTGCGCCTCTTTCGATCTGTATCCCAGTTTGTGCTAGCCTTCTTAAGGCAAACTTGTTTAACTTATGTCTGTACTCAGATATTGTTGCTTCCGCTGACTCGTCTATGATCGAGCACTTGTATTCGAGCCCTCGAGGCCCCTGGCTTGTATTATGATGCTTGTATGACTTATTTATGTTTTAGAGTTGTGTTGTGATATCTTCCCGTGAGTCCTTGATCTTGATCGTACACGTTTGCGTGTATGATTAGTGTACGATTGAATCGGGGGCGTCACAAGTTGGTATCAGAGCCGACTGCCTGTAGGAATCCCCCTTCCAACTCCTTGGCCGAAGTCGAGTCTAGACTTTACAAAACTTTTACTGACATGGCTGTGCGGTCCATGGGCCCACGTCGCCATTGGGTGGTATTAGGATCTTTTACTCCTTGTCTATACTCTGGGACTCTGATCTCTCTTCTATTTGGGTTAAATGGATTTTGCTAATTCTAACATTTGGATCTCGTTATCACTTTCACCCGGAGAGCCCCTTATTACTGATGATCGTCTGCTGCACGTGAAGACCCTGAAGATACTCTCCGCTGTAACCCGAGAATTTGTGTCCGTTGCTTTTGCAATTCCCTACCACAAAAATATCCCTATGGATAAATACATACATCTGTCGTTCTTACTTTTGTTCCCAGTTGATCTTGTCATTGGAAGATACCCTAAAATTCTCTCTATTGATCCGAGAATACTTTGTGCCTACTGCCATGCAGTTCCTTTCCACCTGAATACCTCTACGGATAATTTCTTGCCCTTATCGAGTATCCACTCATCCCCAGTTGTTCATGTGTTTCACAATGGTCTTTGAAATACTATTCGATCCTCCAAAAATCCTCAGTAGCTTATTGCTCTGCAATACTTGTCTGCTTGCATTATGGATGCTTTCCATATGTCTGGCAATATTCGTTAGTATCCTTAGACACCGTCACTTTGATCCTATTGATTCAACATGTGTGCGAATGCACACAATCATCAATCGACCCTTCTAAATTATCCTTCCGGCTCAGACGTCATTCTGAACATGAGCTGGTTCTGGACCAAACTATTTGTCGTCAATTGTGCCTCTGGTCTATCCAACTTATCCATCCTTGATCAGAGTGTCTGCTTCTGATCCCTTGTTTTGGAAATCATAATTCCTTTGTTATCTAAGCATAGAATTATTTAGATGTTCTATAATCTGATGCCTGTGCAATCTTTCTTCCTCTGATTGAGTACAGATACTCACATCAGCTCCGTTGTGGATCGCCTGATCCATTGTTGGATTTCATCCAACATCGTCCTTCATATTCAATAACCTTGTAAGCCTTCCGTTGGATACATAATCCCTTTGGTAAATTGTATCATCTACTTTCTCAACCTTGCTCTACTTTCGAGCTTGTGTTATTTACTCTTAAAACTTGTGGTATATGTTTCTAAGAAGCCCCTATGGGTTGAACCTATACCTTCATTAAGAACCGTATGAACCGGAAGGTTTTGACAAGTCAACCTTTCTAGTGTTTAGCAGATAATTTTCTACCATACAACTTCTTTGAGAACGAGAAGTGAATGGAAGGTTATGCATTATGGAAGTGGGAGTCGACCTTGAACTTTGTGTTCATGCCCATGGACACGATGTAGATCTTATCATTAAAGCTTCTCTTAAATTAATTATTCCCTTGGTATAAGTACATCTTATATCTGGGATCTGGCCTTTTGCAATCGTGGTTCCGACCATGATCTCCTTTAAATACCATTTCTCGTGCATGTTTAAGCACTTATCTTCTTTATAACAATACCCCAGTCCAAGCTCTACCTTGGATTGTCCTCGAGTGTTACCCCCCAGGTATCTCAAGTTATCACGGAAATGCATAACTTCTTATGAGTTCTTCATCAAGTGCTACATTCTCATTGATTCCAATTTTTCACGGGCTCTGAGTTATTTAACACTCAAAGACACCGATAACTGACACGGGTCCGCATCGCGATTAAGCAACTCTTGGTAACCTTCATTACTTACAAGTTTGAATTCCATCACGTCATTCCTAGCCTGTTTGGCTATATCCTTGTCGTGCCGATTTTAACTGTGCTACCTGGTCCTCTTCCCAGAGCATAATTTTCGACGGTGAGCTAAGCTTACATTGATTTCCTTGTCTTATCATTCCACCTCAGACAACAAGCTTGGTTCCGAGTTTGTGTCGTACCCATGGTTCCAATAACCTCTTGCTTCATCATTCTTTTGACTTGATGTGATCGCGGATCGATTACATCTTCAGGTAATCTCTCGACAAATGTGTCGTGATCATTATCAACTTTCTGAGCTATTCCAGAGTAACAATCAAATTCATGATAAGAATTACCATCCTTGCCCCTCGATGAATTGTGTGTCATCGACTACTTCCTTGCCTTCTTTCCAACACAAACTTGTTTGTGTTGTGGCTATACCTTGAGTTCCTTGTTAACCGACTTATGTTATGTTCTACCATGAAGTATTACCATCTTCTATGTCAAGAATGTCGTGAGGAATTCACCACCTCTTAAGAATTCTTGGTATGGTGATACTTCTCACCCTCACCATTCTTTCTTGGTCCTCGTGTTTCCAACCGGTTACCAACAAGTGAACGGTGTTGTTTGAATTCTGCCCTTCTAGCAACCCTATTGCTTTGAAGTTAATGGCCGGACGTTCGTTCTTGGACTATTGATTATTGAATCACCATTCTGACATTGGTCGTGCAAACCCGACCCATATTTCGGGCGCACCTTTCAACCAATGTTTAAATGTGTATGTTTTCCTCGAGCATACCTCATTATATCATTTAATATGACAAATGTTATCCCCATGTTCACATAATTGTGGAAATCCATCTTGTTGGAAATCTCGATGAAGTGTCGCTGAGACCGTCAGCCACCTCCCCATCCTCTCCTTGGTTTAATGATGAACTCTTGTTTTGGACTCGCTTCCATAGTTCATTTCTTGAGAATCTTACATTGTCATCTCATCAATTTGTGTTGCACCTTTTCTTCTCTGGCATCCTAAGTCAGAGGTATCCTGACACCAATCGGATCTGAACCTCGGTCAGATATGATGGTTGGGGCATATTCCAAGAGTTATAACATTGGTCTATGTATGACCTGGTAAGGTGATGACATGCCTAGCACCCCCGGCCGGAGGACCTATTATTGTAGTTTCCTTTTTGGCAAGGTTAGTCATTCTTCCGTGAGGAAATTGTAAGACTTATTCTATAAGTTGTTCCTGATGGATCCTTTGTGTATCCAAAGTCTGATCTTTGCTTGAAGACCATGCCAATGCTATCTCTAAGCATGTTTGTGGTACTCCGAATTTTAACGAGAACATTTGAAGCCCAATGCTAAATGTTTCTTGCACAATTATCCAAACACCGTTGTATGGGTAATGTCATAAAAATTCTCTCCCTTACCTAAAGGGTTTTCTACATTATATCCTTTCATGCATATCATGCTCTGCTTGTCCTTGGGAAGGATATACCCCTGAAATATGTGTTTAACACATTTTCCTTTCCATTGTTCTGTTTAATCTGATAATCATATTTTCCTTTCCATTGTTTGATTTAACCTTTCTTGTGATTTATATGACCTAAGCAGTAATATTCTCCTGCTTATGTAAACACCTCATGGTACCGCTCTGTCAATAAGACCCTGTTACTATTGTTGATGACATTTCAGTAACCACCGATGGACGAGAACTTTGCCTACTGGCCCGCCTCGTTTCAACGAGCAGGAAAATGGTTCTCCTTGTCCCTCGCCTTGGTACCGATGTAGTTGCTGACATATAACTGACAGGCTAACCTCTGACATGCCTTACTTGCATGATCGTGCAAGACATAACCGCCTTCCTACTTTTAACCCACATGGTGGGCCCATAACCCACAGTTCCACAGGATCGAAACCTGACTCTCCTGTACAACCTGATGTCAAAGTTATTCCTCGTGATTGACTTTGTATGTAATTCACGGGCCACTTGCCTATTGATCTATTCTGGTATCGGACACAATACTTATTCCCGTTGCTCTGAACCCCTTTCGCACTCTGCTTCAGGCAATGAATGATTGCCTATCCGCTTGAAACTTCTTATTACACCGTCTTACTTTGCTCTCGATGTGTGTCACTTGTTCAACTCGAGAGATACTCATATGTTCAATCTTGGGATACCCCCAGATGAATTTCCCTTATAACATCCGATCAATGTAGAGCTGCCCCTTACCTATTCGTAAGTATGATGGAGTTCCCCGAAGAAAGGACGACAACTTCATCATGATGCTTTGGAATAAAGAATTGAAGACATCAACGAAAGGGATTAACTTCTTCAAGAAGATCCATTAGAATAACCAGAACTTTCCCCCTTACTCCCCTCTTAAATCTCGGGACGAGATTTCTTATAGTGGAGGAGAATTGTGACGCCCGGATAAGCAAGCTACAGTAACCTCTGCTAATGATGCCATGTCACCTCCGTTACTGTCGCTAATCTCGCGTTAGTTCAAAACGATTCGAATTCAAATTTGAATTTTTGGCAAACAAACAAAGTTTTCAAACTTTAAAACAAAATGTTCGGACCGTGTCAAATATTGCATAGATAATTATGGTGAAGTAAACACATTTTTAGAAAATGCATAAATATTTTAAATTGAATAAAACAGAAAGGAAAATAAATAAAAAGAAACAAATGAAAGAAAAAAAACAATAAAAACAGAAAACAAAACTATAAAGGAAAGAGAGAAGGCCCCCCACTGGGCTTCGGCCCAGCAGGCCGGCCCTTTTCGGCCGCAGGCCCAACCGGCCTCCCCCCACTTCTCCTTATCCCCCCCACGAACCCAAACCCTAATCCACCCACTCGCCCCCCGCACGATCCACTCGCTCTCCCCCCCCACTCCCCCGATCCAGATCAGGATCGGGGCGACCACGACCCCCCCCCCCGATCCCATCGTCCCTGTCGCCGCCGCACGAGGGACCACCTCGCCGGAGCTTCCCCTCCCGCTGGCTCTGGATCGGCACCCGAGCCGATCCCCGTTGCCAGCGCTCGCCACCGCTCCGCCGTCGCGGGATCCGCCGCCTCCTCGTCTCCTCCTCACACCGCGGGACCCCGCCGTCGCCGCTCGACGCCGCCCCGCCGCCAGGAACCCCCTCGCCGGATTGCTCCTCTCCGCCGTCGTCCCCGTCACCCCCCTCACCCCCGCTGCCCCGTGCCCTACTCCCCGACGTGAGCTCCCTCCTTCTCTTTCTCTGTCGCCGGCGTCGTCCTCCCCCCCCCCCCGTAGCGCCCGCGTACCGGAGCTCACGCTCCGGGCCGCCCTCGCCGCGCCGGCCACGCCTGACGCGCGCGCCCGCGCTCACCGCCGCCCATCTTCCGCCGCCCCACTCTGGCCACTGGCGGCCAACTCCACCCGCTCATGCCCTGCCTCCCCCTGCGTCCCGTGCACCCTCCACCGCGCCGCCTAGCCCCGGTGATGCCCCGACGTGGCCTCGCCGGTGCCATCTCCGGCGCCCGGCGCCCCTCTGTGCCCGCTGGCCCTCGCCCGGGTTGGGCACCTCGAGCGCCCCATCGCCCGACCCGCATAGGCCCCTGGGGCCAATGGCAAGTGGGGACCCACCCCTGAATGTTTTAGAATAAAAAAAGAATTAAAATATATATTAAATAAATAAATAAATAATAATTAAAATAATTAAAATATTAATTAGTTAATTAAGTTAATTAATCCTGATTAGATTAACCTAATCACTAATTAAATTAACTAATCTGTAATTAACCTAAACAGAGAATGACAGGTGGGTCCCACTGGACCCACACGTCAGGTTGACCAGGTCAATGGTCAACGTTGACTGCTGACATCACACTAATGTCATGCTGACGTCATCATTTACTATTCTGGATAATGTTGGGTTAAATAATTAATTAAATTTCAGAAATTAATAAAATCTTTAAAAAATCTTATCTTTTAATCCGTAACTCGGATTAAAATATTTTGAACATGAAAGTTGCTCAGAACGACGAGACGAATCCGGATACGCAGCCCATTTGTCAGCCACACATCCCTAGCATAGCAAACACGCAACTTTTCCCCTCCGGTTCATCTGTCCGAAAATGCGAAACACCGGGAATACTTTCCCGGATGTTTCCCCCTTTCGCTGGTATCACATAATACCGCGTTAGGACATACCTAGCACCGCGTATTGCTGCGTCTTGCTTTGTGTTGCATTTGATTGCTCTGTTATTTATTGTGTTCCCCCTCCGTTACTCCTTTCCGATAGACAACGAGACCGCTACCGATGTCCGTGTGTTCGACTACATCGAAGATGACCCCCTCCTTGCCAGAGCAACCAGGCAAGCCCCCCCTTTGATCACCAGATATCGCCTACTCTTCTCTATACTGCTTGCATTAGAGTAGTGTAGCATGTTACTGCTTTCAGTTAATCCTATACTGCTACATAGCCTGTCCTTGCTACTACTGTTGTTACCTTTACCTGCTATCCTACTGCTTAGTATAGGATGCTAGTGTTCCATCAGTGGCCCTACACTCTTGTCCGTCTGCCATGCTATACTACTAGGCTGTGATCACTTCGGGAGGTGATCACGGGCATATACTATATACTTTACACTGTTACATTACCTGTGATACTGTTCGGAGATGGGGGCTGAAAGGACAGGTGGCTCTATCCCGGTAGAGGTGGGCCTGGGTTCCCGACGGTCCCCGACTGTTACTTTGTGGCGGAGCGTCACGGTAGGTTGAGACTACCTGGGTGAGAGGTGGGCCTGGCCCTGTTCGGCGTTCGCGAATACTTAACACGCTTAACGAGATCTTGGTATTTGATCTGAGTCGGCTACGAGCCTATACACACTAACCATCTACGTGGGAGTAGTTATGGGTATCCCGGCATCGTGGTATCAGCCGAAGCACTTCGTGACGCCAGCGACTGAGTGGCGCGCGCCGGATTGGAACGTAAGCCTGCTCTTGTATTAAGGGGGCTAGTTCTGCTTTCGGCCGCGTACGCAACGTGCAGGTGTGCTATGGGCGATGGGCCCAGACCCCTGTGCGCTTAGGTTTAGACCGGCGTGCTGGCCTCTCTGTTGAGCCTAGGTGGGGCTGCGACATGTTGATCTTCCGCGGCCGGGCATGACCCAGGAAAGTGTGTCCGGCCAAATGGGATCAAGCGTGTTGGGTAAGTTGGTGCACCCCTGCAGGGAAGTTAATCTATTCGAATAGCCGTGATCTTCGGTAACAGGACGACTTGGAGTTGTACCTTGACCTTATGACAACTAGAACCGGATACTTAATAAAGCACACCCTTCCAAGTTCCAGAGACAACCCGCTGATCGCTTTTCCACAGGGCGACGAGGGGAGGATCGCCGGGTAGGATTATGCTATGCGATGCTACTGGAGATGCTACTTGGAGTTGCTACTTGGAGATGCTACTTGGAGGATTTCATTCTACTCTCTTCTACATGCTTCAAGACGAAGGCTGCCAGAAGCGTAGTCTTCGATAGGACTAGCTATCCCCCTCTTATTCTGGCTTTCTGCAGTTCAGTCCACTGATATGGCCTCCTTACATATATACCCATGCATATGTAGTGTAGTTTCTTGCTTGCGAGTACTTTGGATGAGTACTCACGGTTGCTTTCTCCCCCCCTTTTTCCCCCTTTCCTTTCTTTCTGGTTGTCGCAACCAGATGCTGGAGTCCAGGAGCCAGACGCCACCGTCGACGACGACCCCTACTACACCGGAGGTGCCTACTACTACGTGCAGCCTGCTGACGATGACTAGGCGTAGTTAGGAGGATCCCAGGCAGGAGGCCTGCGCCTCTTTCGATCTGTATCCCAGTTTGTGCTAGCCTTCTTAAGGCAAACTTGTTTAACTTATGTCTGTACTCAGATATTGTTGCTTCCGCTGACTCGTCTATGATCGAGCACTTGTATTCGAGCCCTCGAGGCCCCTGGCTTGTATTATGATGCTTGTATGACTTATTTATGTTTTAGAGTTATGTTGTGATATCTTCCCGTGAGTCCCTGATCTTGATCGTACACGTTTGCGTGTATGATTAGTGTACGATTGAATCGGGGGCGTCACAAGGGAATGGCTTTCATTTTCTCTCTATCTTCTGTAGTGGTCGAGCATTGAGTCTGACTCAACTTCACACCTTGTAACACAGGCAATAACCTTTTATTTGACTGATCCATTTTGAACTTCTTCAAAACTTTATCAAGGTATGTGCTTTGTGAAAGTCCAATTAAGTGTCTTCATCTATCTCTATAGATCTTGATGCCCAATATATAAGCAGGTTCACCGAGGTCTTTCGTTGAAAAACTTTTATTCAGGTATCCTTTTATGCTATCCAGAAATTATATATCATTTCCAATTAATAATATGTCATCCTCATATAATATTAGAAATGCTACAGAGTTCCCAATCACTTTCTAGTAAATACAGGCTTCTCCGAAAGTCTGTATAAAACCATATGCTTTGATTACCTCATCAAAGCGTATATCCGAATTCCGAGATGTTGCACCAGTCCATAAACGGATCGCTGGAGCTTGCACACTTTGTTAGCACCTTTAGGATCGACAAAACCTTCTGGTTGCATCATATACAACTCTTCTTTAATAAATCCATTAAGTAATGCAGTTTTGACGTCCATTTGCTAGATTTCATAATCATAAAATGCGGCAATTGCTAACATGATTCAGACAGACTTAAGCATCGCTACAGGTGAGAAGGTCTGATCGTAGTCAACTCCTTGAACTTGTCGAAAACCTTTCGCAACAAGTCGATCTTTGTAGACAATAACATTACCATCAGCATGAGTCTTCTTCTTGAAGATCCATTTTTTCTCTATGGCTTGTCGATCATCGGGCAAGTCCACCAAAGTCCATACTTTGTTCTCATACATGGATCCCATCTCAGATTTCATGGCCTCAAGCCACTTTGCGGAATCTGGGCTCATCACCGCTTCCTCATAGTTCATAGGTTCATCATGGTCTAGTAACATGACTTCCAGAATAGGATTACCGTACCACTCTGGTGTAGAATGTGCTCTGGTTGACTTACGAGGTTTGGTAGTAACTTGATCTGAAGTTTCATGATCATTATCATTAGCTTCCTCACTAGTTGGTGTAGGTATCACGGGAACGGTTTTCTGTGATGAGCTACTTTCCAATTCGAGAGAAGGTACAATTACCTCATCAAGTTCTACTTTCCTCCCACTCACTTCTTTCGAAAGAAACTCATTTCTTAGCAACAAAGATCTTGCCTTCGGATCTGTGATGGAAGGTGTACCCAACAGTCTCTTTTGGGTATCCTATGAAGACGCATTTCTCCGATTTGGGTTCGAGCTTATCAGGCTGAAGCTTTTTCACATAAGCATCGCAACCCCAAACTTTAAGAAATGACAACTTAAGTTTCTTGCTAAACCATAGTTCATACAGTGTCATCTCAACGGATTTAGACGGTGCCCTATTTAAAGTGAATGCAGATGTCTCTAATGCATAACCCCAAAACAATAGTGGTAAATCGGTAAGAGACATCATAGATCGCACCATATCTAATAAAGTACGATTATGACATTCGGACACACCATTACATTGTGGTGTTCCAGGTGGCATGAGTTGTGAAACTATTCCACATTATTTTAAATGAAGGCCAAACTCGTAACTCAAATATTCGCCTCCGCGATCAGATCGTAGAAACTTTATATTCTTGTTACGATGATTCTCCACTTCACTCTGAAATTCTTAGAACTTTTCAAATGTTTCAGACTTGTGTTTCATTAAGTAGATATACCCATATCAGCTCAAATCGCCTGTGAAGGTCCGAAAATAACAATACCCGCCGCGAGCCTCAACACTCATTGGACCACATACATCGATATGTATTATTTCCAATAAGTCAGTAACTCGCTCCATTGTTTCGGAGATCGGAGTTTTAGTCATCTTGCCCATGAGGCATGGTTCGCAAGCATCAAATGATTCATAATCAAGTGATTACAAAAGTCCATCCTCATGGAGTTTCTTCATGCGCTTTACACCAATATGACCTAAATGGCAGTGCCACAAATAGGTTGCACTATCATTATCAACTTTGCATCTTTTGGCATCAATATTATGAATATGTGTATCATCACAATCGAGATTCAACAAAAATAGACCACTCTTCAAGGGTGTACGACCATAAAAGATATTACTCATATAAATAGAACAACCATTATTCCCTGATTTTAATGAATAACTGTCTCGCATTAAACAAGATCTAGATATAATGTTCATGCTCAAAGCTGGCACCAAATAACAATTATTCAGGACTAAAACTAATCCTGAAGGTAGATGTAGAGGTAGCATGCCGACGGCGATCACATCGACCTTGGAACCATTCCCAACGCACATCCTCACCTCGCCCTTAGCCAATCTTCGTTTAATCCGTAGTGCCTGTTTCGAGTTACAAATATGACCAACCGAACCGGTATCAAATACCTAGGCACTATTACGAGCATTAGTAAGGTACACATCAATAACATGTATATCAAATATACCTTTGTTCACTTTGTCATCCTTCTTATCCGCCAAATACTTGGGGCAGTTCCGCTTCCAATGACCAATCCCTTTGCAATAGAAGCACTCAGTTTCAGGCTTAGGTCCAGACTTGGGCTTCTTCCCGGGAGTGACAACTTGCTTGCCATTCTTCTTGAAGTTCCCCTTCTTTCCTTTGCCCTTTTTATTGAAACTAGTGGTCTTTTTAACCATCAACACTTGATGCTTCTTCTTGATTTCTACCTCTGCAGCTTTGAGCATTGCGAAGAGCTCGGGAATAGTCTTCTCCATCCCTTGCATATTATAGTTCATCACGAAGCCTTTATAGCTTGGTGGCAGTGATTGAAGAACTATGTTAATAACACTATCATCTAGAAGATTAACTCCCACCTGAGTCAAGTGGTTATGATACCCAGACATTCTGAGTATGTGTTCACTAACAGAACTGTTCTCCTCCATCTTATAGCTATAGAACTTGTTGGAGACTTCATATCTCTCAACTCGGGCATTTGCTTAAAATATTAACTTCAACTCCTCCAACATCTCATATGCTCCATGACATTCAAAGCTTCTTTGAAGTCGCAATTCTAAGTTGTAGAGCATGGCACACTGAACTATCGAGTAGTCATCAGATCAAGCTTGCCAGACGTTCATAACATCAGCACCTGCTCCTGCAGCAGGCCTTTCACCTAGTGGTGCATCAAGGACATAATTCTTCTGTGCAGCAATGAGGATAATCCTCAAGTTACGGACCCGGTTCGTGTAGTTTCTACCATCATCTTTCAACTTAGCTTTCTCTAGGAACGCATTAAAATTCAAGGGAACGGTAGCACAGGCCATTGATCTACAACATAGATATGCAAAAATTATCAGGACTAAGTTCATGATAAATTAAGTTCAATTAATCATATTACTTAAGAACTCCCACTTAGATAGACATCCCTCGAGTCATCTAAATGATCACGTGATCCAAGTCAACTAAACCATGTCCGATCATCACGTGAGATGGAGTAGTTTTCAATGGTTAACATCTCTATGTTGATCATATCTACTATATGATTCACGCTCGACCTTTCGGTCTCCAGTGTTCCGAGGCCATGTATGTACATGCTAGGCTCGTCAAGTTTAACTCGAGTATTCCGCATGTGCAAAACTGTCTTGCACCCGTTGTATGTGAACATAGAGCTTATCACACCCGATTATCATGTGGTGTTTCGGCACGACGAACTGTCGCAACGGTGCATACTCGGGGAGAACACTTATACCTTGAAATTTTAGTAAGGGATCATCTTATAATGCTACCTCCGTACTAAGCAAAATAAGATGCATAAAAGATAAACATCACATGCAATCAAAATATGTGACCTGATATGGCCATCATCATCTTGTGCTTTTGATCTCCATCTCCAAAGCACCGTCATGATTTCCATCATCACCGGCTTGACACCTTGATCTCCATCGTAGTGTCGTGGTCGTGTCGCCAACTATTGCTTCTACAACTATTGCTAACATATAGTGATAAAGTAAAGCAATTACATGACGTGTGCATCTAATACAATAAAGAGACAACCATAAGGCTCCTGCCAGTTGCCGATAACTTCTACAAAACATGATCATCTCATACAACAACGTATATCACATCATGTCTTGACCATATCACATCACAACATGCCCTGCAAAAACAAGTTAGAAGTCCTCTACTTTGTTGTTGCAAGTTTTATGTGGCTGCTACGAGCATCTAGTAAGAACCGTTCTTACCTACGCATCAAAACCACAATGGTGTTTCATCAAGTTTGTTGTTTTAACATTCAACAAGGACCGGACATAGTCAAATTTGATTCAACTAAAGTTGGAGAAACTGACACCCGCCAGCCACCTTTATGCAAAACTAGTTGCATGTCTCTCGGTGGAACCGGTCTCATGAATGTGGTCATGTAAGATTGGTCCGGGCCGCTTCATCCAACAATACCGCCGAATCAAAATAAGACGTTGGTGGTAAGTAGTATGACTATCACCGCCCACAACTCTTTGTGTTCTACTCGTGCATATCATCTACGCATAGACCTGGCTCAGATGCCACTATTGGGGAACGTAGTACGCAATTCCAAAAAAATTCCTACGCTCACGCAAGATCTATCTAGGAGATGCATAGCAACGAGAAGGGGAGAGTGTGTCCATGTACCCTCATAGACCGAAAGCGGAAGTGTTTGTTAATGCGGTTGATGTAGTTGAACTTCTTCACGTTCCGACCGATCAAGCATCGAACGTATGTCACCTCCGAGTTCTGCCTCGATGATGTCCCTCGAACTCTTGATCCAGAAAAGTGTTGAGGGAGAGTTCCGTCAGCACAATGGCATGGTGACGTTTGATAGCACACAAGGTATTCCTCCGGTATCCGGGAGTTGCATAATCACATAGTCAAAGGAATATGTACAAGTCATGAAGAAAGCAATAGCAATACAACTTAACGATCATTATGCTAAGCTAACGGATGGGTCCTGTCCATCACATCATTCTCCTAATGATGTGATCCTGTTCATCAAATGACAACACATGTCTATGGTTAGGAAACTTAACCATCTTTGATTAATGAGCTAGTCTAGTAGAGGCTTACTAGGGACACTCTGTTTTGTCTATGTATCCACACATGTATCAAGTTTCCGGTTAATACAATTCTAGCATGAATAATAGATATTTATCATGATATAAGAAAATATAAATAACAACTTTATTATTGCCTCTAGGGCATATTTCCTTCATCTGGCGCCCCTAAGAGCCGCACCCGTCACTGCTAGGCTTTTGGTGCCTGACACTACTAGGCATTCCTGTACTAGTGCAAGTTTCCTTTCACTTAACAGAAAACAGGCAGTCGTTAGTTGGTTATTGTGGTAATGTGGGTGTTTGGTCTATTTCAAGCGACCCGAGTTCAAATCTTCACATCTGCATTTTTTGCCTAAGAAAAAACCACCTAATAAGGAAACGTAAAATCCCACCCTGTAGAAGCGGGGGTACTTGGTTGGGTGGGAGAGAGAAAAACGAAAGAGAGAGGGGAGCGGAGATCTCGGTAAGAAAGATTGAACGTTTTGCGAATGTGTGATGTGAAACTAATGGTGAATGAGGCATTCAGATCTGTTCTAATAATGAGGTGGTTCGCCATATACTAATTTGTTTAGTTATTCTCTTCAATTGATATGCCAAAAGTTGTTGTTTAAGTTGGTAAATGTTTTGCAAACCAACCCGTAATTAGATAGTTAGGAGTACAGTGGTATCCCAGCCCACCAGGATTCAAGTCCTAGACTTAACACTGGTGCTCGCATTTTCTGGTTTTATTTCAGACTTTCCGGCGATGTGCATCCGGTGGGAGGAGACATTCTTGTCGTCTATGAAGGCGTGTGTGACGACTTTGTTAATTTCAAGATGATGTGCCGGCTCAGTCCCTCGGAGGTGCTCATAATGGTAGAATGTGCATGCGTGCATAAGGGGTGAGTGCATGTGCATATGTTTGAGCGTTTACGTCTGTACTCTGTTAAAAAAATGATAAGTATTTTGTTGTTAGAGCATCTCTAGCGGATCCTATTTTAGCAAACCCTTCAAAAATTATATTTGAGAAAGAAAATTTAGTTTTAAAAGCTTAAGTGCTATACCAGACCCCTAGAACCTTAACTTCTTCCAAATTGGACACTTAAAACTCAGCCTTCTAGACTATATTTGCTTTAGAGGTGCTCAGTCTGAGCTAAAATAGGGAGACGCTTCTCCTCCCATATTCATGGCGCGACGATTGACACACTGGTAGATTGTACATCTAGAGTTATAAAACCCATCATCGCAACCTCGAAATCCTAGCCTGCCCTTCGCGCATCCATTTTCCCCTCGTCGTCCCTAATGCGGACCTCTTCCGCCATCGATTAAGGTTGTCACCACGACCTTCCTCGAGCTCAAGGAGCACATCTGCTGATTGAGCTCTGTCGCCTCACCTATGCCCCCACGGCTCCCCATGCAGACAACAATCATCCTCCTCATCCGCGTGTCATCTTCCTTGACTCCGATACCCCCGAGCTCCATCACCTCCTCCCCTTGCCACCACACCATCATTTATGACACTACCAGCTCCCCACCGCAGCTCCGAGCCCCACATCGCCTCTCCGAGCTCTGGCATCCATCATAGCCGGTGTCGCCAAAGTACCATAATGTCTAGCGCCGACCGTGGGGCAAATTTGCGGAGGAGATCTGCAATGCTTATGTGGGTCATCGGTGGATTGGTACCTTTGATAACACGGTCAAGGCGGCTCGCTCGCACGACGCCATCGCGATTCGCTTCATCAGGACACGGGTTAAGCTTAGCTTCCCTACTATTGCGGCGGCTGCGATCGATCTCGCCCCTTCCGCCGTTCAGATCATCTCCGGGGCCGAGGAGAAGGAGCACAAGAAGGCTAGGTGCATATCGTAGTCGAGTGTCCCGACGCTGACTTGGTGGCTAAGATCGTCGTGTAGGAGCCGGACCTCCTTGCCAAGACCCTATCGTACTTCGAGTCCATGGAGTATGAGTGCATGATCAACTATGGGCGCGCCCAGCTCTCCCGCCATCAAGCCGAGCATGAGATGTTTGATGAGCTCAACGAGGAAGAGGAGGATGACAATAGGTCATGGAGTCGGCCCACCACCAACGGCAACAAGGTCGCCCCCTCTGGGGGTGGGGGAAGGGGGGAGGGTGCACAACAAGTAGAGCTATATAGGATGTAGTTTTATATGGTTTATCTCGATACTTAATCTAGTTCGATGTTGATGTTGTGTCAATGTAGTAGGCAATGAAATTTTTAATATGCTACGTATGATGTTCATACCGTTCTCAAATTATGCCATGAATTAGTTTAAATTTGTGTTTGAAATGAGTTTGCGTACAAAAAATTGTGATTCTTTTATGGATTTAAGTCTTATAAGATTTTGCCATGAATTCTGACGTTAATGTGGTACTGACATGTTACTCCATGCTTCTCATTTCAGCATTGTACTCCCTCCGTCTCATAATCTAAGACATTTTTTAACACTACACTAGTGTAAAAAAACGTCCTACGTTATGAGACGAAGGGAGTACTTAATTAGATGTAATATAAATACAAAAATCTAAAACCAAAACCACACTCGACGATGGTTTTAATATCTGAAGACCATATGTCGTCCCAAGTACCAACACGCGACAATGATTAGGAAGTGGTTGGTATCCGTTGTCTGTCAAAAGTGTTACTACTTGCTTAACTAGCTTGCTTTTCATTCCCCTGCCATCAATTAACATGCATATTTTTTTCAGTACTATCTACCCTAACTGATCTCCTTTTCAAGATTCTAGAAGCTAAGCATGCCTTTGTGTGCGTGTGATTACTACCTAAGGGTATTAGGTACGAAAGTTTACTTTCCAATTTTTTTTTTTGAAATAGAGGCATGCCCCCGACCTCTGCATCATAATGCAGCCATCTTATTAAAAATTGACAAAGTATTGTCATAAAAGTCTTACAGCTCGCGAACGGAGCATAGCAAAGTAAAAAAAGAAAAATTACATGCTGACAAAGGCAACCGATACGGTAATAAGAAGGATAAGCTTCCTAAACTCCTATCCTGTTATGCGAGCGCCATCCATCCGAACCGGTTGAAGATAACCCGAGCTACTATCCTTAATGATAAACTAAATATAATACTATCTCCGTACAAAAAAACTTAGACATTTTGGAAGACTAAACTAGCCTACAAAAACGTCTTACATTTTGGTTTGGAGGTAATACATTCCTAGCTTTCGAAGACAAAGAGAATCGAAACTTACTAGGTCACAACTACCCTACCCTTAATTTTGTGTCTGGTTAGTTATGTTATCATTCGCAAAAAATAAGAAGTTATATGTGTGTCAAAGCCTTTGTTTTCAGAAGGGAAGAGAAGAAGATTCCATGAGATGGATGTAGGCGTATGCTAATTAATGATGCATCGGAATTCACAGTTCCATGAATTAGCAAGGTATCTATGGTTGGCAAAGAGCCCTGACCTGCTACTTCATTTTTCGCTTTATTAATATCTGCGCGGCAGCAGAGAGCAAACCTGATCCCCGGCAAAAGAAAAAAAGAGAGCAGACCTGACGAATTGAAGCAGTCTTCTCTTTTGGGTCGAAAAAGCCGCGAAACACTGCAAGAAACAGTGGAATGTTGTCACCACACCTCGTGTATTGACCTTTGAATCCTGAAAACTGTCCAGCGTTTCGTGGATGCTTGTTTTTTGTCTTCTTATATGTTGCTACAGGCTAACCATGTTTTTGTTCTTAATAATAATGTTTTTTTTTGCGGGAGCTAATCTACTCCTTCGTTCCTAAATACAAGTCTTTCTAGAGATTCCACTAGATGGACTACATACGAAGGAAAATGAATGAATCTACTTTTAATATGCATCTATATATATCCGTATGTGGTTTATAGTGGAATCTCTACAAAAACTTACATTTAGGAACGGAGGATGTAGATTTCCAGCAGCAACCACAACCACCGAAGACATTACGCAAGCATAGTTTTCAGTATTTTAGACCACTGAACTTTGCTTCTTACGTAGGAAGCACAATTGTTTTGTTTCACATGAAATTATCAAGCTCGCTTCTGACACTAATGTGCACATGTACAATTTTGTTTTGAAAATTTGCTATTTATTTTGTATTTATGTTTCATCCTGGAGCAAATGCTCACCGGAGACAAAATACCGGGGCCCCTCTAGAGAATATCCAATTTGGCTCTCGGTGCATTTGCTTCTGTGCGCCAAAAATGTTTCTGCAAATGTGTAAAATATTAAAAAAAAAATTGGATATGTACATATCACACCCAAAAATTAGATTACTGTCTAGCACGCATTTGACACTAACATAAACATACCACGTGACATATCTGGTAAGCAATCCAAGCTATTCCAAAAAACATTAACTTAAGCATGTGCAAAAAATCAGATCGTTTTAAAATTTGTTTGCTAGTATTTATTTTAAATGCACTGTTCATCCCAGGAGCATATCACCGCACTC
The DNA here is from genome assembly GCF_018294505.1 of Triticum aestivum. Lineage (NCBI taxonomy): Eukaryota > Viridiplantae > Streptophyta > Magnoliopsida > Poales > Poaceae > Triticum > Triticum aestivum. Next base: position 214,265,081 of record NC_057807.1, on the reverse strand, counting down.
ATTATGCGTGTATGCATTTAAAAGAACATCCCCATCGTATTAAAAGAACATCCCCTTCATATTAATTCTGTATGAACTGTCCCAGAACTCATTGTGATCTAATACAGACAAATTGTCATCAAAATTAAAATGTTAAAAATGTATGCACTGTATATTACTCCCTCCGTCCCATAATATAAGAGTATTTTTTTAGATCCACGGAGTAAGTTAGTCCCTGGTTTTATTACAATCAGACTGCATCAGGCGGACAAGGTTGTCCGGAACTGAAGCTATCCAAACTTGACTCCGACAAGTTCTCGACAACGTTGCTAACTCGTGCGCAAGATAGTTGCTCTTCCAGTTGATTACTCTAATTTTATGGTCCTGGAAGAGTCGCAGGGTGTGACCGATATCTGCCGCCAATGGATAACAAACTGAATGGTTCATCCTGGTGTTTTTCAGAAACTATCTAACAGATGAGCTATCAATTTCAATAATCACTTTCCCTCTGAAAACCTTGGCCAGTTCCAACAGGCCACCAAGCACGGCAGCGACTTCCGACTAAGTAGGGGAGCTCCACTTGCGAGTGACCAAGCATGCAAGCAAGAGCACCCGGCCGCAGGAGTCCCTAGCCATTGCACCTCCCCAACCGTCGCCTGAGAAGTCCAAGTAGGATGCATCAGTATTCAGTTTCACCCATTCTACCTCAGGGGCCAGCCAGTTGCTCTCCCGTGGTACAAATGCCGCACCAGGTATTGTGTGGCTAACTTGACAGACATTTTCTCACTATTTATTCATGTCAGAAGTTTTGCAATGGTGACATCCTCATCATCTTTGGCCGGGAACATTGCAGATCCTTGAACCATATCTTTTCCATCTCCATGAATAGGTTCCAACACTGCCAGAACAGGAGTAGAATTCTTCTCCTCGTGGTCTCATTTTGCTAGCTCAACAGGATTTGTAGCCAATCCTCTCCAGAGAATCCGAATACTACTGCTTTTGGGATATCCCAAACTGCTCTCATATAAAATCTTAGAACTTTGCTTCTACTACATGCGTTTACTGCATGGAATTCGTCCTCTACTTCACACCCACACAGGTCACATACGCCATCAGTAGTGATAGTCCTCTTACGTGCATTATGCTTTGTGGCTAGTGACTGGGTCGCAATGCACCAGCCAAAGATCTTGATTTTCTCTGGTATCTTTGCTTTCCAAATGATATCCCATATGCTTCTGTCCCCAACCTCGGCTCCGGAAGATGAAGCAGCCACAATGGTCTTTCTCCTGATCATGTCCACAAGCTTGTAAGCACTTTTCACAGTAAACTGGCCAGTTTTGTCATAATGCCAAGCAATGGTATCCTCCACCACATTTACTGGTATTCTCAGTTTACAAATTTCCTCCACATCGAACCGGTAATTTTTTGATTAATTAGCATGACGTCTCACTGCTTTCCAGATGGGAGCATGAACTGGTTAACCCACCTAATGTTGGGGAACATAGTAATTCAAAAAAATTCCTACGATCATGCAAGATCTATTTAGGTGATGCATAGCAACAAGACGGGATAGTGTGTCCACGTACCCTCGTAGACTGAAAGACGAAGCGTTTAGTAATGCGGTTGATGTAGTCAAACGTCTTCACGATCCAACCGATCCAAGTACCGAACGTACGGCACCTCCGTGTTCAGCACACGTTCAGCGCGATGACGTCCCTCGAGCTCTAGATCCAGTTGAGGATGAGGGAGAGTTCTGTCAGCAGGACATCATGGCGACGATGATGATGAAGTTACCGGCGCAGGGCTTCGCCTAAGCACTACGACGATATGACCGAGGTGTGTACCTGTGGAGGGGGCACTACACATGGCTAAGAAAATTGATCTTGTGTATTCTAGGGTGCCCCCTGTCTCCGTATATAAAGGAGGAGAGGGGGAGGCCGGCCGACCCATGTAGGGTGCGCCAAGAGAGAGGAGTCCTACTAGGACTCCAAGTCCTAGTAGGATTCCACTTGCTGGAAGGGGGAAGAAGGAAGGGAGAGGGAGAGGGAAAGGGGGGCTGCGCCCCCTCCACTAGTCCTATTCGGACTCCCCATGGGGGGGAGGGTGCCACCTTCTCGTGGCCTGTCCTCTCTCTCCCCTAAGGCCCATGTTGGCCCATTACTTCCCCGGGGGGGGGGGGGGTCCGGTAACCCCTCCGGTACTCCTTTATTACCCGGTACCTCTCGGAACTCTTCCGGTGTCCGAATAACATCGTCCAATATATCATTATTTATGTCTCGACCATTTTGAGACTCCTCGTCATGTCTGTGATCTCATCCGGGACTCCGAACAATCTTGGGTCATCAAATCACATAACTCATAATACAAATCATCATCGAACGTTAAGCATGCGGACCCTACGAGTTCGAGAACTATGTAGACATGACCAAGACACATCTCCGGTCAATAACCAATAGCGGAACCTGGATGCTCATATTGGCTCCTACATATTCTACGAAGATCTTTATCGGTCAAACTGCATAACAACATACGTTGTTACCTTTGTCATTGGTATGTTACTTGCCCAAGATTCGATCGTCGGTATCATCATACCTAGTTCAATCTCGTTACCGGCAAGTCTCTTTACTCGTTCCATAATGCATCTTCCCACAACTAACTCATTAGTCACATTGCTTGCAAGGCTTATAGTGATGTGCATTACCGAGAGGGCCCAGAGATACCTCTCCGATACTCGGAGTGACAAATCCTAATCTCAATCTATGCCAATTCAACAAACACCTTTGGAGAACCTGTAGAGCTTCCTTATAATCACCCATTTACGTTGTGACATTTGATAGCACACAAGGTGTTCCTCCGGTATTCGGGAGTTGCATAATCTCATAGTCAGAGGAACATGTATACGTCATGAAGAAAGCAATAGCAGTAAACTAAATGATCATAGTGCTAAGACAACGGATCGGTCTTGTCCATCACATCATTCTCTAATGATGTGATCTCGTTCATCAAATGACAACACATGTCTATGGCTAGGAAACTTAAGCATCTTTGATTAACGAGCTAGTCTAGTAGAGGCATACTAGGGACACTCTGTTTGTCTATGTATTCACACATGTACTAAGTTTCCAGTTAATACAATTCTAGCATGAATAATAAACATTTATCATGATATAAGGAAATATAAATAACTATTTTATTATTGCCTCTAGGGCATATTCCCTTCATCTAATACTTGAATGCCTGATGAATTTTGCTGTTTTCCAACCCTCGCCGCGTGGGATCCAATGGTCTTTCTGAATTTGTAAGCTTTTGCCATTCCCAACTCGCGAGATCACACCTTCCTGCAATAGCTCAAGACCTAACTCGACCCCCTCAAATAGGGTGAGTCATTCGAAGAGAACACTGTTTCCAACATATCGCCATGGGGGTAACACTCAGATTTTAAAACTCTTGCACACAAGCTATTGGGGTTTTGAGGAAGCCTCCAACCTTGGAGCGCGGGCTAGCAGTGCTTGATTGGACATGTGCATATCTCGAAAACCTATTCCCCTATTTCTTTTGTGCTTAGTCATATTAGCCCATGACATCCAATGCACCTTACAGCGATTTTCATTGCCACCCCACTAGAAATCCCTTATCATCCTCTCATACTTCTAATAGAATCCCATGTTCATCTTAAAAACATCCATGACATAGGCTGGCAGAGCTTGGACCGCAACCTTGACATGGACCTCCTTTGCCGCTTGGGACATAAACTTTTCATTCCAATCATTGTATCTTTTCCCAAACTTATCAATAATCGGTTGGAAGCACCCATCCTTCATTCTTCCTCGGGGGTCGGTAGGCCCAGATATTTATTTTCAAAAGATGCACTAACCACACCAAGAGTGACTTTGAACTCATCTCTGATATGCTAGGGACAAGTCTCACTAAACAGAAGTGGGCACTTGCTTTGACTCAATAGTTGCATAGACCTTTCTGGAAGGTGGTATCCACTTCCTTTACTTTCTTGGCTTGCTCCACATCCGCTTTAAAAAATAGCAAACTATCGCCTGCGAAGAGAAGGTTAGAGATGCCTGGACTATTACGGGCAGTCTTGAGCAGGGATAGAGTACCTTTCGTCACCTCTCTTCCTAGAAGACCAGCAAGCCCATCCGCCACAAGCAAGAATAAGTACAAACTAAGCGGATTACCCTGTCTCAAACCACATGATGGGTGAAAAGATTCCAGAAGGTCACCATTACATCTCACCGTATACCTGACCATTGAAAGATGGGTCATCACCCAGCCAATCCACTTACTGTCAAAACCAAGCTTAAGTAGGACACTTTCAAGGAAGCCCCAGTCCACTCAATCATACGCCTTAGCCAGGTCAAAATTGTAGGCATAGTAGGTATCCCTTGGGTTTTTGCTATGTTGGATCTTAAGGAAACATTCAAACGCAATGAATGTGTTGTCTGTGATCATCCTCCCAGGGACGAAGGCACATTGAGTTTCTGAGACTAATTCATCAAGGAAAGGCCTCATGTCTGCTACACAACTTGTTGTTGTAGACTCGTGTTGGGCCTCCAAGTGTAGAGTTTTGTAGGACAGTAGCAAATTTCACTCAAGTGGATGACCAAAGGTTTGTCAACCCGTGGGAGGCGTAGGATGAAGATAGTCTCTTTCAAACAACCCTGCAATCAAATACAAGAAGTCTCTTGTGTCCCCACCACACCCAATACAATGGAAAACTATATAGGTGCACTAGTTCGAGATGGTGATACAAGTGTAGTATGGATAGTAGATGTAGTTTTTTATAAAAATAGCAAGGTAGAAGTGATAAAACAGAGAACAAACGTTATTGCAATGCTTAGAAACAAGGCCTAGGGTTCATACTTTCACTAGTGCAATCTCTCAACAGTGCTAACAAAATTGAATCATATAACAATCCCTCAACATGCGACAAAGAGTTACTCCAAAGTTCTTATCTAGCGGAGAACATAAGACGAAATTGTTTGTAGGGTACGAACCCACCTCAAAGTTATTCTTTCTGGTCAATCCAATGAGCTATTCCTATAAGGGTCACAAACAGCCCTAGAGTTTGTACTAAAATAACACCATATGATACACATCAACCAACTCTAATGTCACCAAGATACTCCAATGTCACCACCAGTATTCGTGAGTTGATCATATGATATGCATCAAACAACTTCAGGTTCATAATATTCAATCCAACAAAAAGAACTTCAAAGACTGCCCCAAGATTTCTACCGAAGGAAGTAGGACGAAAACATGCATCAACCCCTCTGCATAGATTACCCCAATGTCACCTCGGAAATCTGCGAGTTGAGTGCCAAACATACATCAAGTGAATCAATATAATACCCCATTGTCACCGTGGGTATTCATATGCAAGACATACATCAAGTATTCTCAAATCCATAAAATTATTCCATCTGATAATAGTGAAACCTCAAAGGTAAAAACTCAATTCATCACAACAAGATAGAGAGGGGGAAACACAATATGATCCAACTATATTAACAAAGCTCGCGGTACCAAGATCGTGCCAAATCAAGAACACGAGAGAGAGAGAGAGAGAGAGAGAGAGAGAGATAAAACACATAGCTACTAGTACAGACCCTCAGCCCCGATGGTGAACTACTCCCTCCTCATCATGGTGGCCGCTAGGATGATGAAGATGGCCTCCGATGATGATTTCCCCCTCATGCAGGGTGCCAGAATAGGGTCCCGACTGAGTTTTCATGGATACAGAGGCTTGCGATGGTGGAACTTCTCATCTAGGGTTCTTTATGGGGGTTTGGCTATTTATAGGAATTTTTGGCGTCAGTCTCACGTCAAGGGGGGTCCACGAAGCAGCGACAAGCTTGCTAGGCGCCACACTGGGGTAGGCCGCGCCTAGCAGGCTTCTGGCTTCCTCGCGAGGCTTTTGGTCCGTCCTCGAAGCTTCATGGGTCTCTTTTGGTCCACAAAAAATCACCGTAAATTTTCAGCCCATTCCGAGAACTTAATTTCTGCTCAAGCTTAATTTTTGCTCGTCCTCAAGTAGGTAAATGATAAAAGAAATAATTTATGAAGTGTGAATGCCAGCATAGTACATAAGTTTGATCAATGATAGTTCCAAACACTTTTTCTAGCATCATTATATATCATAAACAGTAGCTTATCTCATAAAACTTCTCCTGATCAAGTAGCAAGCCATTCACATATTAAAGTATAAGACCATAAACTTTCTTAAATGAATGCGTTACACCGAAATCAAAAAGTACCAATACTGGACGTGAATTTAATAAAAACTTTCCAACCACAGTCTCTGGTTGACCGTAAACCTCCTCCACATCAATGTGATTCACTTGAGCACGGGCAAGTGTCGGTGTCAAAACCGGTGGATCTCGGGTAGGGGGTCCCGAACTGTGCGTCTAGGCGGATGGTAACATGAGACAAGGGACACGATGTTTTTACCCAGTGTCGGGCCCTCTCGATGGAGGTAAAACCCTACTCCTGCTTGATTAATATTGATGATATGGGTAGTACAAGAGTAGATCTACCACGAGATCAAAGAGGCTAAACCCTAGAAGCTAGCCTATGGTATGATTGTTGTTCGTCCTACGGACTAAAACCCTCCGGTTTATATAGACACCGGAGAGGGCTAGGGTTACACAGAGTCGGTTACAATGGTAGGAGATCTACATATCCGTATTGCCAAGCTTGCCTTCCACGCCAAGGAAAGTCCCATCCGGACACGGGACGGAGTCTTCAATCTTGTATCTTCATAGTCTAGGAGTCCGGCCAACGGTGATAGTCCGGCCATCCGGACACCCCCTAATCCAGGACTCCCTCAGTAGCCCCTGAACCAGGCTTCAATGACGACGAGTCCGGCGCGCATATTGTCTTCGGCATTGCAAGGCGGGTTCCTCCTCCGAATACTTCATAGAAGATTTTGAACACAAGGATAGTGTCCGGCTCTGCAAAATAAGTTCCACATACCACCGTAGAGAGAATAACATTTACACAAGTTCAATCTGCTGACGTATTCCGTGGCGTGACATCACACCACGGCCAGGCCTTTATTCGAATCGTTTTTACTGTTCCACCTCAGCGCGTTTAGCGAAGCGGTTTCCTTGGCACGTCTTGTCAAAGCAGAGATCGTGTCCCCTTATTCCGGGATTCTCATCAATACGGGCGTGGGTAGCCCAACCGCGCCATTGATTACGGCGCTTGGGAGATAAGCGAGTTTTACCAGGCTGGTGGGGACGCATAGTTTCGTCCGTCCATATAAGGGGATAAGGATCCACCTTTTTACCTACGCCTTCTTCCTCCTTTGCTTATCCATTTCCGCGTACTCAAGCTCCAGCGCCCAAGTCCGCACATCTCGCCTCAACCTTCCCCAGCCATGTCCGGAGCGGGAGGCAAGTGGATGGCCTCCTCCGTCACGGAGGGGCACATCAAGAGGCTGCGAAAGGCCGGATACTTGTCCAGCGACATCGCGCATCGGCTCCCCGACAAGGGGCAGCTCATCCCCACCCCCGGGCCCCATGAGAGGGTGGTGTTCCTCACCCACTTCCTCCGCGGACTAGGTTTTCCACTTCACCCATTTGTCCGGGGGCTCATGTTCTACTATGGCCTGGATTTCCACGATCTGGCCCTGAATTTCATCCTCAACATCTCGGCGTTCATCGTCGTGTGCGAGGCCTTCCTCTGCATCCAGCCCCACTTCGGCTTATGGCTGAAGACCTTCAATGTCAAGCCGAAGGTAGTGGGCGGCCGCCAAGCGGAGTGCGGAGGTGCCATGGTGGGCAAGATGCCCAACGTCCTATGGCTCGAGGGCTCCTTTGTGGAGACCATAAAGGGGTGGCAATCGGGGTGGTTCTACATCACCGAGCCGCAGGACCCTAAATGGGTAGTGGCCCCCGAATTCCAATCTGGCTTCCCTACATGGCTCACCTCTTGGAAAGAGAAGGGCCTATCGTGGGGTGATTCAGAGGAGCTGACCAGACTCCAATCCTGCATCCAAACCTTGGTGAACAAGAAGCTCAAGCTTGCCAATGTAGTCCAGGTCATGCTCATCCGTCGAATCCTCCCGTGCCAAAAACGGGCCTTTAATTTGTGGGAGTTTGATCCGGCACAGCACCAAACCTTGAGCAGGCTCTTCGACACTACGTACGAAGATGCCTGGAAGGTGCTGTTCAAGGGCGCCGAGGCTCCCGCATCCGCTACCGAAGATCGCGGATTCAACTCGCAGCGTCAAGCCGGCGAGGTAAGCTATTTTACCCTTTACAGGACGCTTATTTTCCATAGTTTGACTCTATGCGGGATCTAAACTCCCTTTACCTTTGACAGGCCTGGCAAAAGACGTCCGGGCAGGTTAACTGTCCGGCTCCCTTGCCAGAAGACCCAGCGGACGCCCAATTAACGGGGCTGCTGGCTCCGGCGCCTTACGTGGTGCCGGAGAAGAAGGCCAAGAAGAAGGCCACGGGAACTCGAAGGAGTTCCCGGCGCCAGGTGTTGTCGGACTCATCGTCCGACGACTCCGAGGCAGACTCCTCCCGCGAAGACGGGGAGGAGGAAAAAGAGGCTTCTCCCCCAGCGGGGGGAGAGAAGAAAAGGAAGGCCTCCCCAACTGGGGAGGCTGGAGGGTCCAAGAAGGGAAGGACCCTTCCTCCGGACTACTCCACCAACGCCGACGACGGCGAAGAGGAGTGGCCACCGAGGGCTAAGCCCCTGGCGACATCGTAAGTGTCCGGATACCAGAATAATTCATGGCATTTCATTTGTCGCATAGAATCTCCTAACGCCGAATACAACCCTGCAGCCCGCCCAAGGACGGGCTCGATATTTCAACGAGCGGCTCCCTGGCTCCGTCGGACGTGAATAGTACTTCACTTCCGGCCGCCTCCTCTCCTCGCGCTGCTGATGACGCCGAGGTGGGGTCCCAAAAGGGGCCCGGCCAGGAGGAGGAAGAGGTTCCGGAGGTGCCGCAAGGCAACCTCCCGGACTTTGGGCACGAGGGGGATCAACCCCCAAAGGGTTCTGAGTTCGGCCCTGGGCCGGACTCCGCACCGGAACCTTTAGTGGTTCCGGAGTCCGGCGGGCGGCCCCTTCGTAAGAAGGGCGAGACTATGACACTGTTGACCTTCGTCCAGCCGGAGGCACCGGATAATTTCCTGGAGGCGCTCAATGGCGCCTCCATCGACGAGGAGCACCGCACTGTTATGAGTGCGGTGATCCAGAAAGTTCAGTCCGCCAAGAGCGGGCTGACTGAAGCCTGTACCAGCCTTCTAACAGGCTTTGAGGTATGTAATTAAGATATGTAAAAATAGTACCGCATAGACAGTAGCCCCTGATGCTCAGTTTGGTGTTCGGAAAGAAAAGCCGAACTGAGGATCTAAAAAGATATACGCAGGAGTCTAACATAAGCATGTCAATATGGGAATGCAGGCTGCGCTGCTAACCTCTGCCGCACTGACTGCGGAGGTCAATGCATTGAAGCAGAGCCTCGAGCGGTCCGAGAACGAGCTCGGCCGTGCCAAGAAGCAGCTCGAGGACAAGGAAGGTAAGTAATACCTTATTAAAGTAATACCTTATAGAAAGGATTTGGTTGCAAAAAATGACAGGAATAACGTGAGTATTGCAGGGGCCACGAACGAGGTGGCGACCCTGAAGGAGGCGGTGTCCAAGGCCGAAAAAAGTGCGGCCGCGGAGCGCACCGAGCGAGAGAAGCAGGAGGCGCGGGTGGCGGAGGTGCGGCAAGAGCTCCAGGCTTTCGTGGAAAAACACGAGAGTTTGGAGCGTGACTCGAAGACTCGAGAGTCCGAGCTCGCCTTGGCTCTTGAGAGTGCCAAAGCCGCTAAGGCCGAAGCCCAGAAGGCCCTCCAGGAGATTGAGGCGATAAAAAAGATAGCGGCGGGTAAGGCATTCTTCATGCAAAGCAAGCATGTAAAAGTGAATTATCTGTTACTTACCCGAATTCGGAGCTCTCCAGGAGCGTTCACAGATCTGCCCCGTAGTGTGTCCGATGCTGCCGCGTTCTACCGAGCCGAGGAGGGGAGCTCGACGGAAAAGGTGTTCTGGTCTCAATATGCTGAGGCCGGACATCCGGTGCCCCTGAGCGACCAGCTGAAGCAGCTGGTCGAGCTCCACAAGGTGGCCGAACAGGCCATGAAGGGCCTCATAGTTCGGCTGTGGCCTAAAGAAGCCATGCCTGGGAGCTACTTCGGTCTGGTGCGGCGGCTGGTGGACGCCTGTCCATGGATTGAAGTCATCAAGCGTTCCGTCTGCATTGAAGGTGCCCGTCGGGCCCTTGCCCGCGCTAAAGTGCACTGGGGCAAGATGGACGCCGAGAAGCTTGTGACGGACGCGCCACCGCCGGGCAAGGAGTATCGCACGCCCGAGATGTACTATAAGGGTGTCCTGAAGGGTGCCCGCCTTATAGCGGGTGAGTGCTCCAAAGATGTAATTTTTTAGTAGACTCGCATTTGTTATCCTGTACGCTGAAAACTTTGTTCATATGCGCTAAGCAACGCTTGTTAATTTAAAATATTACCTTCTGTGCGGCCGTTTATCAAATTTGAGAGATGGCAAGTCGTTGGCTTCAGCCCCCATGCCACGAGTGCTGGGGTGTTCGGGATAAACTTGAGCGCTCTTGTTCCCATTCTTGGGTCCTTCGAGGGAGGCGCTCAACACAACGAACAAGGCAACCGGACTATAATGCTTGAACACTCCCACTTAGCCATAGAATTCTATAATTTTAAATTTCGGCGAAGCCCCTAGTGTTCGGAAGACCGAATTCGGGGCGCTATCCACGCCTGGGCCGGACAAAGCCGACTCCTCGCTCTAAGCGGCATAAGTCTTTAGGGACTCGAAAAACCTCTCGAACAGCGACCGGCTCTCGCCCTATCATGACGGTCAGTTTTAGCTTTCTCCACTGAGGTGCTCAACCCAGCTCAACCGGGGCACAATCGCAGTGGTTCTCCCAGCGCTACCTTAGCCGATATAACGGAACGTAAGGTACCAAAACATGGGAGCCGGGCAAACCCAACTATTGACCCAAGACATGATTCGGAGCCGATGCATATAATGCTATAAGTTCGGGGTGCCGCACTTGTTAAAGTGTTCGGACTTATCACACCATATTTTGGGGTACTTAAGCCCCTGGTGTATTTGGCCGTACCAAAGCGTACGGATGCAACATGTCATAAGTGAACATATATAGATAGAAAAAGGAATGCAATAATAGGCAAAAAGCGATGCATTGTTTATTCAAAAAATACTGCAATGAAAGCAGAACGATACAAATAGTGCGATAAGCAAGGGATGGGACTATTTAACATGTCCCCCTCCAGGGGTAGGCTGCGGGATGGTATGTAAAACAGGTATACTGCTCGTAATAGAGACCACCTGGACACTCGACGTAGCTTTTCTGCTTCCCTGGCTGTTGCATCGTGAGTTCGGCAATTCTACTGCCGGACAGGGCTTCTGGAGAACGGAGTCTTGAGAATGAGAGAAAAAAAGAATGACACAATTCGGAGCCCCTGGTGCGGTTGAGCCGCTCTCCGGGCATGCCGTGGTCGTGCCCCTACCCCTATGCCCATGGTATCTCCAGAGCGTAGTTATGTACGCGTGGTACTGGTCTCGCGATTTCGCGAGGGCTGGGGTTGGGGCCGCATTGCTACGCGTGCTCGGAACGTGCCAGGCGGTCTTGTTGTAGGTTACTCCGGGCGCGCTTGACGGTGTCCGGACGTTTAGTAGTCGGACTCGAGAATTGCCTTAAGAGGCTGCTTTGTACTTCCGCCGCGAGGGCCGCCGTATGCTCCTCCGTTCGGAGAGAGCGTTCGGTGTTTCCATTGACCGTGATTACTCCTCGGGGGCCTGGCATTTTGAGCTTGAGGTATGCGTAGTGCGGCACCGCATTGAACTTTGCAAATGCGGTTCGTCCGAGCAGTGCGTGATAGCCGCTGCAAAACGGGACTATGTCGAAGATTAATTCCTTGCTTCGGAAGTTATCCGGGATCCGAAGACCACTTTGAGTGTAACTGAGCCTGTACATTTGGCCTCTACACCTGGTATGACGCCTTTAAAGGTCGTTTTTGTAGGTTTGATCCTTGAGGGGTCTATGCCCATTTTGCGCACTGTATCCTGGTAAAGCAGGTTCACGCTGTTGCCGCCGTCTATCAGGACTCTAGTGAGGTGAAATCCGTCAATGATTGGGTCAAGAACCAATGCGACGAATCCGTCGTGGCGGATGCTAGTGGGGTGGTCCCTTCGACCAAAAGTGATCGGGCAGGAGGACCATGGGTTGAACTTTGGGGAGACTGGCTCCATCGCGTATACGTCCCTCAGTGCATGCTTCCGCTCCCTTTTGGGTATGTGGGTTGCGTATATCATGTTCACCGTCCGCACCTGTGGGGGAAAGCCCTTCTGTCCTCTATTGTTCGGCGGCCGGGGCTCCTCCTCGTCATCGCTATGTAGCCCCTTGTCGTTGTTTTCGGCATTTATCTTGCCTGCCTGCTTGAACACCCAACAATCCCTGTAGGTGTGGTTGGCTGGTTTTTTGGGGGTGCCATGTATCTGGCATGAGCGATCGAGTATTCTGTCCAAATTGGACGGGCCCTGAGTATTTCTTTTGAATGGCTTTTTCCGCTGACCGGGTTTAGAGCCTCTGAATCCGGCATTGACTGTCGTATCTTCAGTATTATCGCCGTTAGTGCGGCGCTTGTGCTTATTGCGACGCGACCTGCCGTTGCTGTCCTTGGTATCCGAACTACCAGGGTTTTTGGTCAGGTTGTTACTGCGAGCTAGCCAGCTGTCCTCTCCCGCGCAGAAGCGGGTCATGAGTGATGTGAGGGCTGCCATGGATTTCGGCTTTTCCTGTCCTAGGTGCCGGGCAAGCCACTCGTCGCGGATGTTATGTTTGAAGGCTGCAAGGGCCTCTACATCCGGACAGTTGACGATTTGATTTTTCTTGGTTAAGAACCGTGTCCAGAATTGTCTGGCCGATTCATCTGGCTGCTGAATTATGTGGCTTAGGTCATCAGCGTCTGGTGGTCGCACATATGTGCCCTGGAAGTTATCAAGGAATGCGGCTTCCAGGTCTTCCCAACAACCAATTGATTCTGCTGGCAAGCTGTTGAGCCAATGCCGAGCTGGTCCTTTAAGCTTGAGTGGGAGGTATTTGATGGCGTGTAGATCATCACCGCGGGCCATGTGGATGTGAAGGAGATAGTCCTCGATCCAAACCGCAGGATCTGTTGTGCCGTCGTATGATTCAATGTTTACGGGTTTGAAACCCTCGGGGATTTGATGATCCATTACTTCGTCTGTGAAGCATAGTGGGTGTGCGGCGCCTCTGTATTGGGCTATATCACGACGCAGCTCAAATGAGCTTTGTCTACTGTGTTCGGCCCGGCCGGAATTGCTGTATCCGGCGTGACGGTTGTCATCACGTATCGTGGGGCGCCCACGCGATCCGTAGATCGATCTTATTTGTCTTGCCTTGTCCTCCAATATGTCTCGCAAGTCTGGCGCATTCCCCCGTGGCTTTGTACTTTTCGAGCGACGCCGGGGTGCGGCTTTAGCGGAGGGCCTAGAGGCCTCTCTGTCGCGGCCACAAGGTGGCCGGTCGGCCGCGTCATGCACTGGTGATGTAGGTTTGGGTGCTTCCTCCTCTAATTGGGGTAGCAGCCTGCGTTTTGGGTTGCTCTTGGAGGGGCGATCGAGTTTGTACTCTTCGGCTGCAAGGACTTCGGTCCATCTGTCAGCTAGCAAGTCTTGGTCAGCTCTAAGCTGCTGCTGCTTTTTCTTGAGGCTGCTTGCCGTGGCCATAAGCCTGCGCTTGAAACACTCTTGTTCGACGAGATCCTCGGGCACGACAAATTCATCGTCGTCGAGGCTTTCTTCATCTTCGGAGGGAGGCATATAATTATCGTCCTCTACCTCTCTGTCTGCCTCTCTATCATGAGGGCTGGCTTCTCCCTCCTCCTGTGCTGAATCCTGCTCGAGGAGGTTGTCTTCGGCACTGTCTGGGGTGTTATTATCTCCCGTGCCGGAATCACCATTTTTGCTGTGGCGGGATTTAGAGCGGCGCCGCTGACGCCGGCGCTTGGGCTGTTTCTTGGAGGGGTCATCCTCCGCTGTTCCATTGCCATTCCCATCTTTTGGGATGTCCACCATGTATATGTCGTATGACGAGGTGGCCTTCCAGTGCCCTGTAGGCGCTGGTTCTTGGTTGTCTCCTGCATCGTCGTCCATACCGTCGATGTCTTCAGATTCAAAGTCGAGCATGTCGGTTAAATCATCGACAGTGGCTACAAAATGGGTGGTGGGTGGGCATTGAATTTCTTCGTCGTCTGCATCCCAACCTTCCTGACCATAGTCCGGCCAGGGCTCTCCTGATAAAGAGAGAGACTTTAGTGAATTCGGGATGTCGCCAAAGGGCGAGTGCTGAAAGATGTCCGCGACAGTGAACTCCATAACCGGCACCCAATCGGATTTGATTGGTAGGGGCGCGGGAGGTTCGGAGTCCGGAGAGGAGTCCGGCACCTCGGAGTCACGGGCTTTGCGAAGGACAGGGATGGTGTTCGGCTCAATCGCCGTAGAGATTGTAGCCCCCGAGGCGGTGTCCAGCCACTCGTCCTCGACTAGCGAAGTCGGCTCCGAGCTAGGGGTCGCGCGGACGCTGGTGCGGCCTCCAGGGCACTGTCCGGCGGCAGAGCTAGATCATACCCATCGAGACAGTGCGGCGCGCTCGGCTGTGGCTCGAATCCGTCGAAGATCAAGTCTCCGCGGATGTCAGCCGTGTAGTTCAAACTCCCAAATCTGACCTGATGGCCAGGGGCATAGCTTTCGATCTGCTCCAGATGGCCAAGTGAATTGGCCCGCAGTGCAAAGCCGCCGAATACGAAGATCTGTCCGGGGAGAAAAGTCTCACCCTGGACCGCGTCGTTATTGATGATCGAAGGAGCCATCGGGCCTAAAGGTGACGACACAGAGGAACTCTCAATGAAAGCACCAATGTCGGTGTCAAAACCGGCGGATCTCGGGTAGGGGGTCCCGAACTGTGCGTCTAGGCGGATGGTAACAGGAGACAAGGGACAAGATGTTTTTACCCAG
Organism: Triticum aestivum; assembly: GCF_018294505.1. Lineage (NCBI taxonomy): Eukaryota > Viridiplantae > Streptophyta > Magnoliopsida > Poales > Poaceae > Triticum > Triticum aestivum. The sequence goes on along the minus strand of NC_057807.1, from coordinate 214,249,991 downwards.
GTTCGGGCCCTCTAAATGGAGGTAAAACCCTACTCTTGCTTGATTAATATTGATGATATGGGTAGTACAAGAGTAGATCTACCACGAGATCAAAGAGTCTAAACCCTAGAAGCTAGCCTATGGTATGATTGTTGTTCGTCCTACGGACTAAAACCCTCCGGTTTATATAGACACTAGAGAGGGCTAGGGTTACACAGAGTCGGTTACAATGGTAGGAGATCTACATATCCGTATTGCCAAGCTTGCCTTCCACGCCAAGGAAAGTCCCATCCGGACACGGGACGGAGTCTTCAATCTTGTATCTTCATAGTCCAGGAGTCCGGCCAACGGTGATAGTCCGGCCATCCGGACACCCCCTAATCCAGGACTCCCTCAGCAAGTTTCCATTGCCCTTGCTGTTTCCATTTCCCTGCTTGGCCTCCGGACAGTCGGTGGCATAATGTCCCCTCTTCTCGCACTTGAAACATGTGATATGAGTCAGATCCTTCTGAGCAGGAGTGGGACGGTGCTAGTTTCCATTGCCTCCATTGCCAGACTTGAAGCTCTTGTTGTTCTGACGATTATTCCCATTCCATACATGGTTATGTCCTTGATACGTCTCCAACGTATCTACTTTTCCTAACGCTTATCCTCTTGTTTTGGACTCCAATTTTCATGATTTGAATGAAATTAACCCCGGACTGACGTTGTTTTCAGCAGAACTACCATGGTGTTGTTTTTGTGCAGAAATAAAAGTTCTCGGAATGGAACGAAACTTTGCGAGGATTTTTATACAATAAATTAGAATTTCTGGAGCCAGGAGACACGTGAGGGGGGCACCTGGGTGGGCACAACCCACCAGGGCGCGCCTACCCCCCCCCCCCAGGCGCGCCCAGGTGGGTTGTCCCCACTTGGTGGCCCCGCAGACCCTGAAACCGATGCTATAAAATCCTATTTTTCCAGAAAAAATCAAGGAGAAAGAATTATCACGATCCACAAGATGGAGCCACCATCACCTCCTGTTCTTCATCGGGAGGCCAGATCTGGAGTCCGTTTGGGGCTCCAGAGAGGGGGATCTTCGTTCTTCGTCATCACCAACCCTTCTCCATCGCCAATTCCATGATGCTCCCCACCGGGAATGAGTAATTCCTTCATAGGCTCGCTGGTCAGTGAGGAGTTGGATGAGATTCATCATGTAATCAAGTTAGTTTTGTTAGGGCTTGATCCCTAGTATCCACTATGTTCTAAGATTGATGTTGCTATGACTTTGCCATGCTTAATGCTTGTCACCTTGGGCCCGGGTACCATGATTTCAGATCTAAAATGTTTATGTTATCACCATTATATCCATGTTCTAGATTCGATGTTGCAAGTTATAGTCACCTACTATGTGTTAAGATCCGGCAACCCCGGAGTGACAATAGTCGGGACCACTCCTGGTGATGATCATAGTTTGAGGAGTTCATGTATTCATCGTGTGTTAATGCTTTGTCCCGGTTCTCTATTAAAAGGAGGCCTTAATATCCCTTAGTTTCCATTAGGACCCCGCTGCCACGGGAGGGTAGGACAAAAGATGTCATGCAAGTTCTTTCCATAAGCACATATGACTATTTACGGGATACATGCCTACATTATATTGATGAACTGGAGCTAGTGCCGTATCGCCCTAGGTTATAAATGTCTCATGATGAATATCATCCAACAAGTCACCAATCCAATTCCTACGAATTTATCATATATTGTTCTTGCTAAGTTACTATTGCTATCATTACTGTTGCACTTCCTACAAAAATGCTGCTATCATAGTTACTATTACTATTGCTGCTATCACCACTATCAAAATTATCATACTGCTTTGCTATTGATCACTTTGCTGCAGATAATTAATCTCCAGGTGTGACTGAATTGACAACTCAGCTTCTAATACTTACAAATATTGTTTGACTCCCCTTGTGTCGAATCTATAAATTTGGGCTGAATACTCTACCCTCGGAAACTATTGCGATCCCCTATACTTGTGGGTTATCAACACCTTTTTCTGGCGCCGTTGCCGGGGAGCATCGCTATATTTGTTGAGTCACTTGGGATTATTATCAATTTATCACTATGAAGAATCTGAAGGATGCTAAGACTAAGATTTTTCTCTCTAAGATGAGGGGAGGTAAGGAACTGCCATCCAGTTTTGCTTTAGATTCACCTTGTGTTATAAGTAAACTTGCAACACCACCACATGCTATCAATCCTGATTTATCGCAAGTTATTGATGATGCTACTTCTGCTATGAATGATGCTTATGATGATGCTAGTACCTTGCATGATGATGATGTGCACTTGGTGACTTTCTGGGTAAACAAATTGCTAGAGTAAGACAACATGATGTTGTTGAATCTGATGATGAGCTTGAAACTGAAACTCCTGAAACACCTGCTAGAACTAGCCTTCCTAGATATGAATTGCCAAAGGTACCGGAAGGTTATGTTATGAATGAGGAGACAACTAGAGATATTCTTGCTTGTAAGGATAGAGTTGATCTAGAGAAATTATTATGCAAGTATAAAGAAAAATCTCTGAACGCTAGAATGTAATATGATCCTAAGTTTGCTACCTCATCTACCTTTATTGATGATAAGGATTATGAATTCTCTGTCGACCCAGAGTTAATTACTTTGGTTGAATCTGATCCTTTCCATGGTTATGAAACTGAAACTGTTGTGGCACATCTTACTAAGTTGAATGACATAGCCACCCTTTTTACTCATGATGAGAAGACTCGCTATTACTTTATTCTCAAACTATTTCCATTCTCATTAAAGGGTGATGCTAAGGCTTGGTACAATGCTCTTGCTCCTGGTTGTGTGCGTAGTCCCCAGGATATGATTTATTACTTCTCTCAGAAATGTTTTCCTGCTCATAAGAAACAAGCTGCCTTACAGGAAATATTTAACTTTGTGCAAACTAAAGAAGAGAGTCTCCCACAAGCTTGGGGGAGGCTTTGCCAGTTACTTAATGCTTTGCCTGATCACCCTCTTAAGAAAAATGAGATACTTGATATCTTCTATAATGGACTAACTGATGCTTCTAGGGACTTCCTAGATAGTTGTGCTGGTTGTGTTTTAGGGAATGAACTATTGGGTAAGCTGAAGAATTATTGAATAACATATTGAAAAATTATGATGATTGGACGCTTCCTGAAGCACCACCTAAACCCACTCCGAAGAAGAGGGGTATATTATATCTCATTCCTGAAGATATGCAAGAGGCAAAGAAATCTATGAAGGAAAAAGGTATTAAAGCTGAGGATGTTAAAAATTTACCTCCTATTGAAGAAATACATGGGCTTGATACACCACCACTGCCTAAGGTGGTAGAGGTAAATTCTTTAATGAAGTTCAATGATAATGATAATCCTCACAATATGCACCCTAGTCAATGCCTTTATGAGTTTGAAAACTATATTAGAAAACAAGATCACTTCAATGCAAATGTTATGAAACAATTTTAATATAACTCTGATATGATTTCTCGCTTGAGTGACTTATTATTTAGAATCTCAAATGATGTTAGATGTGTGGGAAAGCATGCTTCTATGGTTCAAACCCAGTTAGAACAAGTTGCTAAATCTCAAAGAGAATTGCTAGATGAAATGAACAACAAAATACATGACTTTGCTGTTAGAGTTGCAACTAGAGGAGGTAAAATGACTCATGAACCACTTTATCCTGAGGGACACCCAAAAAGAATTGAACAGGATTCACAAAGAAAAACACTACTGCACCTAGTCCTTCTAAAAAGAAGAAGAAAAAGAAAAATGATAGGACTTTGCATGCTACTAGTGAACCTGAAATAGAAAAACCTCCTGATAATGATAATGAAACTTCTATCTCTGATGCTGAAACTCAATCTGGGAATGAACAATGACCTTCTGATAATAGAAAAGATAATGATGAGGTTCATGAAGATACTCAAACAAATAATGAAAAATAACGAGACAATGATGTTGAGATAGAACCACCTGTTGATCTTGATAACCCACAACCTAAGAATAAAAGATATGATAAAAGAGACTTCATTGCTAGAAAACACGGTAAATAAAGAGAACCATGGGTTCAAAAACCTATGCCTTTTCCACCCAAGTTAACTAAAAAGAAAGATCATGAAGTATTTGAATGCTTTGCTAAAATGCTGAGGCCAGTCTTTTTGCATACTCGCTTGACTGATATCTTGAAAATGCCTCCTTATGCAAAGTATATGAAAGACATCGTCGCCAATAAGAGAAAAATACCGGAAGCTGAAATCTCCACCATGCTTGCTAATTATACTTTTAAAGATGGAGTACCTAAAAAACATGGAGACCCAGGAATAACAACTATACCTTACTCCATCAAAAAGAATTATGTGAAAACTGCTTTATGTGATTTACGAGCTAGTGTCAGTGTTATGCCTTTCTCTTTATATAAATGACTTGATTTGAATAAACTCACACCTATTGAAATATCTTTGCAAATGGCTGATAAATAAACTGCCATACCTATCCGTATTTGTGAGGATGTGCCCCTTGTTGTTGCTAATGTTACTATTTTGACCGACTTTGTTATACTTGAGATGCCCTAGGACGATAACATGTCGATTATCCTTGGTATACCCTTCTTGAATACTGCAGGGGCTGTTATTGATTGCAATAAAAGAAAGGTCACTTTTCATATAAATTCTAATGAGCATACGGTGCACTTTCCGAAGAAACAATTCCAAGTGAATGGTATTAATGTTATAGAAAAATCTCCGACAATCACTATTGAAGCTTTCATCTACCTCTACCTACTGTTAAAAAGAAATATGAAATGCTTACCAAAGCTGTAAGGACCCCGACTCAATGCCACATCGATCTAGCATGTAACACCTCATATCACTTTGCGGCCTCACGCACGGTATCCCACGGGTGTCGCCTTACCTTTGCCTGGGACCGTTTGCGCCTTTTGGCACACGTATATGATAATGTCGCTAGCATCCATATGATAAAGAGCCTGGGCTGACATGGCTAGTCGTAAATCCAAAGTGGAACAAACTTACAGGGACATGCATCCATGACCCAGCATCAAACGTGTCAATCATCAGCGAGTGAATACAGGCTGTAGCACTGGGCTAGCAGGACTCCGGTGAACCGGGCTGTAGCGGGCTAACAAGACTCCGGTATTCATCGCGTGACATTTCCACGAAGGGACAGACACAGGAACGAAGAAGGACACATGCCAGCCAGCCTAAGTGTTCCGGAGCAGTAGCAAGCTACCATGGCTCAGTGGAAGCACTAGGAGACATTTCCCGGTAAGAGAGGCTACTAAGGATAAACAACTAGATAGTCAGATCCCACACATACCAAGCATTTCAATAACATACACACAATATGCTCGATATGTGCAAATACAACATGGCATCACAACATGACTCTTGGGGACATTCATATCCCCATTGAGGTAACTTAGTGATTTACGATAGTTCTTCGGTTTCATGCTAATCGAAAGTGGTTGTTAATAAGACTTGATCAACCTTATTAATGGATCATTTTTGAGCATTATGAAGTTGATGAATTTAGTAAGCACTACCTTCTGTCCCTACCTTTTGTTTTCTAATTTTATTAGTTAAATAAAATAAAATGTCATGTTATGTCTCTTTTCTGAATTTCCCGTGCAATAAAAAATGACCCAAAAATAAAAGTTCTCATAATGCTCTGAAAATTTAATATGATTTTTTTTTCAAAATATTTAAGAATTTCTGGTGCAAATAATATCATAGGGAGGTGCACCATGTGGGCACAACCCATCTGGGCGCGCCAGGACCCCCATGCGCGCCCTGGTGGGTTGTGGTCCCATGTGGGCCCCTCACTTATCCCTTCACACAACATCATCACTTACCTCCAGAAAAAATTCTCCATTGCTCTCTCTCTCCCGTGCTCTTGCTCTCAGACCCACGGATTTCGATCTCCTTGCTTGAAGCTCCATTTCCGAAACTGTATCAGGGGATTGTTGCTTGGTATGTAACTCCACTGTCTGTCCAATTAGTTTTTGTTTTAGTGGTTTATATTTTGAATAATTAGCTACTCTTGGTGCTGCTGTAGATGAGCTTGCATGTTGATTTCTTAGAGTTCTAAGTAGTTTGAATGCTTTCTATGGCTTGTATGTATCCCTATGAGTAGTTGCTACCAATTTTGTGAAGTTTTGTTAAGAAAAAATTGTGGACTAAAAATTTCAGAATTTTTGTTCATAGGAAAAGGATGAATATCTTTAGGAAGTTTGCTTCTAAGAAGAATTCCAAGAGTGTTATTGGGGAGTCGTCTGACAGTGATCTCCTTCCTCGGAGGTTGGCGGAGGTACGGCCATGCGAATGGCCGCACACCCAGTTCATGGAAGAGGCTGGTATCCTTCAGGAGTTCACACAATATGCTGCTAATGCCGGCCTCACCGACTTTATCATAGCTGAATGTGAACAGTTTCATCTCCTCACAAAGATCTTTGTTCAAAGTTTTACTTTCCTATCTAGGAATAATCCTCCTGAGGTGCGGTTTGATTTATATGCTGAAACCCGTCAGATACCACTCACTGAATTTTGTAACATATGCATGATCCCTTCTGATTGGAGCTTAGCCGAGCCTAGGCCAGCAGAGTTTGAGGCCTTTTATCGTACCTTGACAGTGGGAGATGAGAGAGGGGTGTCTGCTTTCACTGCCGCTGGCTTGCATTTTCCTGCTGTTCATTACTTTGCTCTTTTCAGTGCAAAATGCTTGCTTGCTAGAGAGAAGGTGGGTGCACTCAGTTCACCAGACCTTGCTGTTTTGTATCGTGCACTAGAGGGCAACAACACTTATAGCTTGGGAGCTATTGTGGCTCGTCGCCTCCACATTAATAAGTCCAAAGGTAAAATACACGATGGGATTTTCACTACTCGTTTGGCGGCTCACTTTAATGTTGAGATACTCCCTCATGATTATCCTCTGACCAAGGTTTACCTGGACCACGCAGCCATGGAGCACCATCATTTTATTGCACGAGATTACCCTAACATTCCTATTCCTTATAACCTGGTTTTTAGCATTGAAACTCGTGATATTATTCCATTGCCTGCTCCTGCTTTGTTTGATCATGTTTCTAGGGGCGGATATAGGATTATGCCTGCAGATATCATCGCCTACCAGAACAACCAAGCTGCAGCAGTGGAGGAGCCTCAAGAGTGGGATGAGTGGTGCCCGCACCTCAGTACCCCAACAACTATCCAGGCCACTGATCGATTACCAAGTTAGGATAAAAGCCTAAGCTTGGGGGAGTACGTGTTTCTCACCGACATTACATTCATGTTCACACTTTTTCATTGTATCATCCATGCTTAATTTTATTCTCTTGCTTTCTTCTTGTGTGTTTGAAAAACTTGAAAAAATCCAAAAATATTTCCTGCTTCTTTTTTGATTTTCTTTCTAGAGTAGTTAACTGTAGCACTAAAAAGAAAACCCAAAAAGATTTCTTTGTTCTTCTTTTGCTTGTTGGGAGCTTCCCATGTAAATAGTTTTTCTCATTTTTGCTTTTCTCTTTAATTTGCTTGTTCAAGAAAACCAAAAACTCCAAAAATATTTCAGTGTGTTTCTCTGAATTTCTTTTCTTTTTATTGAGTCGTACCAAGGAGAAGACCACGATGAAAATGTTGAGTGGCTCTCATAATAACTGTTGACCTAATAAAGAGCCCATTTTACCTTGTCTTCTCCCGTTGAATAAAATGTTTGCGGATTCCAGCTTAGTCCACGACATTCTTGCACTATTATTATTTTCATATCATTCGGTGGTGCAAGTGAAAGGCAATAATGACGATATTCGATGAACTGGCCGTGGCAGAGAGAAATGGGTATGAACTCGACTTGTTCTGTTTGTGTAAATATGTTTAACCTAGCATCCATGATTCATCCCACTATGATTAAACATGTTTGCAATGACAATTAGAGATTATAGTTACTCATGCCATGCATAAGTAGCTGGGAGTGGATAATGATTTATCTTGGATATCAACATTGCATTATATGATTGTGATGTAGTATGATGATATGGTATCCTCCTCTGAATGTTCAAGTGGCTTGACTTGGCACATGTTCATGCATGTAGTTGAATCAAAACCAACATAGTTTCTATAATATTTATGTTCATGGTGTTCATATCCTACTCATGCTAGTGTCCAATGTTAATTATGCATAATGCATGTTCATGACCGTTGTTGCTCTCTAGCTGGACGCTTCTCAATCTAATTGCTAGCCTTTGCTTGTACTAAGTGGGAATTCTGCTTGTGCATCAGAAACCTTGAACCAAAGTTATTCCAGATGAGTCCACCATACCTACCTATATGCGGTATTACCCTATCGTCCTAAGTAAATTTGTATGTGCCACCTCTAAAAACTTCTAATAAATATCCTTTTTGTGTGCCTGGATCGTTCATGGAACAATAGGAGGTGGTCGGTATCTTCCATGCTAAGTGGGTCATTCTCAGGTCGAGTGTTTATTCACTCGCCATCGCAGGAGAAAAGGGCGGTTATAGGGATGCCCATTCCCAAACTGCAAACAGAAAAAAGCTTACAAATAATCAAACAAAAACTCCGAATGGAGTCAAAACCTTTACTTTTATCGCTTGGGAACCGCCACTAGCGTGCTTAGCATGGAAGATGTTGATAACCGATGGTCGTGAAGTAAATGAGAAGGGTGCATGTATCAAAATATTATTTACCTCTGTTTTAAAAACTTGAACTCTGGCACCTCTACAAATCACTGCTTCCCTTTGCAAAGGGACTATCTATTTACTTTTATGTTGTGTCATCACCTTCTAAAATAAGTGCCAGAACCTGACATCACTGCTGTTATGCTTATGCATTGTGTGTAGCTAATGTTGGGTGCATCATGACTGGATCTTTTCTACCATGAATTACAATGTTTAGTCGCTGCTTGAACTTTGGAGGTGCTCTGCATTTATCTTTTGCGGTTTCAGAAAGGGCTAGCAAGATACCACAATTGTCATATTATATGGTTGTTTTGACAATGTGTTGCTGTTTGAGATATCTTATTATTGCTCGCTAGCTGATTATGTCATTGATATGAGTTAATATAATCTTTAAGAGTTATTGTTGGCATGGTAAGTTATAAGTTTGGCTGAAAACCTGGGTGCTGTTTAAGCTTATTTATGCAAACAAGAGCAAAAGAGTTTGTAAAAGTTTTTCTTTTCCACTTTCAATTTATCAACTGAATTGCTTGAGGCCAAGCAAAGGTTTAAGTTTGGGGGAGTTGATACGTCTCCAACGTATCTACTTTTACTAATGATTTTCCTCTTGTTTTGGACTCTAATTTGCATGATTTGAATGAAACTAACCCCAGACTGACGTTGTTTTCAGCAGAACTACCATGGTGTTGTTTTTGTGTAGATATTAAAGTTCTCGGAATGGAACGAAACTTTATGAGGATTTTTTTATACAATACATCAGAATTTCTGGAGCCAGGAGACACCTGAGGGGGGCACTTGGGTGGGCACAACCCACCTGGAGCGAATTTTTTATGAGGTTATTTTCCTTGAATGATGTCGTTTCTTGTATGGAAAACCTGCACGGAAGGAACCTTGTCGTGATCAGTTGCGCCTCTGCTCAGTTTCGAGTCCGCTCAATAGTTTAGGTGGCTGCGCTGAGAGTGGCAAGGTATCATGCCGATAGCAACACCCCAGCAGGCTGCTAAGGACCCGTCCCTCAAAGCGCTGCGGCAAGGGTGCGCGCACCGGCAAGTTTACCCAATAAAGCGTAAGGTATATACCATAAGAAGAGGAATCAAACAGGAAAGTTAGCAAGCATTCATCCAAAACACAACAAGTTATGTTACATCAATAGTTGCCATGGTTTCTAACTTAAGATAAATTGTCTTGGGTACGAGTTCGTGGCGGCAAGGAGAAGCGAAGTGGCTAGTCCCTGCACTGGCCTTCCACACTCTTGACTTGGTCTACCACGTCGACGATAGGCGCGACGAGCTCTTCAAGCGCCTTGCGGTCTGCATCCTTCGGCAAGCTGTCGAGCAGGTTGGTGAGGTCGATGCCAGGGTTCCTATATGCCACCTTGATGAGCCCCTTGAAAAGGACGGCCCGACAAAGCTTGCGGGATTCATTGGCCAGTTAGGTTGCTCGGCTAGAGTGGAGCAGCTTCAGGGCATCAAGGAGGGCCCCGAAGAACATGGTCAGTCTGGCGCTCGGGGTTACCCTCTCCTCTTGGGAATACCTGAAATTTGACAGGCCCATGGTGGACAGTTGTGCTGTGAGCCTCTCCACGACGTCGATAAGGCGCTCGGTCCAGATCCCCACGCCTTTCACATAGTCATTGTAGGTGGCAGCGACACTCCCAAGCAATTTCTTCTCCTCCTGGAGGTCCTTGGCCAGGGTCTTCTCACAAGCCCTACTGCCCTCAAGGGACTCCTCCAGTGTGGTTAGCTTCAGTTTCAGATCGGCAATGGAGTCGTTGGTAGCAGGGATCTGTTTGGTCTTTTCACATATGGTCGTCTGCAACTCCGCCAAGGTGTAGGCAGTTTTGTCTCTGTCGCTTTTGAGCGTCGAGACCTCCTTGTCGTGCCTCTCCAGATCAGCCTCCAACTTCTCCACCTTCTCGGCCAGCTCGTTCTTGGCGGCCTCTGCAGCTTCGGCGGCATTGACGGCTTCCTTCAGCTTGCCGCCATGGTCCAACTCCAGAGCATCAAGCACTTTCTTGTGCTCCTGCTCCAGCTCTTGGGTTCGTTGTGTGACAAGTTTCTGAATATCCTCATCCTTGCCATGAAGCTTGGCAGCAAGTGCCTCCTCACAAGTGGCAAGGTCCTCTTCATGAGCATCGAGCAGGATGTGGCATTCCCTCAGTTGGGCATCTTCCTTGGCGGCTTGTTGAGCGGCCTCCTCCTATGCCTTCTCAATGTCAGACTGCTTCGAAAGGACCTCGTTCCAACTTTGGCTCAGCTGCTACCGGCCAGTCTTTAGCTCTTGCCAGGCCTCGGCAAACCAGACCCGCATCTGCTCGATACGCTTCTGGAGGTCTGCCTCTGCCGCGTCGACAACTGCGGCCCTGGAGTGTAGCTTCTCCTTTCGGGTGCGGTGGAGCGCCTGAAGCTTTTGGAAATTGTTACTCATGGCCTGGAGGAGCTGGTCTTCTTTGGATCCGCTGATGCTGGCACTCGGCTCATCGACAACTTTGAGCCCGACAGCGGCGATGACTTCTTCGTCGAAAGCCTTCCCCTCGGTTGGCGCTCTGGTGCTTGTCGTCCCCGGGATGCTCACGAACAGATTGTCACCAACCTTCAGATATCTGCTTGGGGGCGGCTTCGGATGCTGACCGTTGGTCCTCAACCACCATCTCCCCGGAAACTGGGGGCTCCGGGACCGATGCAGCGCCAGGCGCTCCTGCGGCGGGAATGACGTCAGTTCGGTCACCAGTCTCCCTGCCGGCCTCCCCGGCAGACCCCTTGGCGGCCTCGTCAATAGCGACTTTGGCGGCTTCGGGGCAGGATCCTTGGCAGTTTTCTTGATGGTGGCATCAACATCCATCTGATCTGCCGAGAGGAGATCTGAAAGCCAAGCAGGAGAAATGAGATGAAACCAAAGTTGAAATTCGAAGAAGAAAGAAAAGAGAAAAAAATCACACAGCAAAAATGACAAATGCCAGGAAGCCAGTGGCTTACCTGTGACGAGTTGTTGGGAGGCGAGTTCCTCCCCGACAACAATTGTTGCCGGTGTAGAACTGCCGGTGCCCATGCTTGCTGGCTCTTCCTCTGCACGAGTGGGCTCGTCGGTAGAAGCCCTTGCCGAGGGCCCCTCTGTAGGCGGTGTGGTCAACTGAGGCAACATGTCAGGGGTGGCCCTCAGTGGCTCCTCCTATTGTTGTCCTTCTCCTACGAAACCGACAAGGTTAACAGTCAAGATACACACCCCGACGCCCGCCAGTGGGAAATGAGTAATGGGCTCACGGTTGGTGTTGGGTTGGGGGCTGCATCGTGGGCTGGACTCTGGGCTAATTATGATCGTCTCCGGCGCACCTGAGGTGCTTGCTGGGGGCGTCGCACGTCGAGGTCTTGGCCTTGTTCGCCTTCCTCTGTGCCAACGTTTCCGTATCACTGCGGAGACATGCCAAGGAAAGATCAAATAAGATAAGATAAGCAAAACAAGGACTTAGGGGATGAAGAAAGCGGCAAGGCACTTACTCGTCTTCTTCTTCTGGCCTCTTCTCCCTCCTCGGGCTGAAAGAGGAGAGGTCCAATTCGACCTCTACTATGGTGTCCGTGTGGGTGGGGGGGGGTGGAGACGGAGACCTGGGCCGCTTGGCTATGGCTGCTGTTTCCTTTGCTGCCACGGTCGTGCGCCTCGTCTGGCGCACAGGTTGCGGCTGGACCTCTTGCCGCTGCGCAGCCTTGCCGGCCGCCCCTTGGCGGGAACCTCTTCGGACGACGAAGTTTGCTGGACTACCTCGCCAGAAATGGCATGCCATAGGACCCGCTTCTTCTTCCTCGGAGCTGGGGGCTCCTCATGCGGCTGCTCCACAGCTGTATCTTTGGCGGAAGGGCCCCCGGCAACGGCACCACTGTGGTCTCTGGTAGGCTCCCCCCGCTCGGCAAAGTCTTCTTCTACACTAGCTTCCTCTTCCATGAAGCCAATGCTGCTGGCCTCCTCAGCAAGGGCCGCCTCTTCCGTCCTGCTCGCAATATACGCCACTTCATCGTCAGTGGTGGGGCGGATGAAGTTTGTTTCTTCCCGGATGGCCCTCTCCAACAAGTTGTTGAAGAACTCTTGTGCCCGCTCTGCGGCTGGCTCGGCCCAGGTCTAATCAAAGCCATGGGCGTTGAACACCGGCATCATGGCGATGACTGAGGTCAGGGCAGAGTTGTTGCACAAGGGAATTACACCCGCCGGCAACCTGAGCACCGTGTCAGCCTTGAGGTGGAACAGCTTTTGGCAGAGAGCCGCGTGTTGTATGACCGTTAGGTTGTTGTTCAGACCGAGGCGTAGCCTCATGATATTCGCTGCATTCCGGTACTTCCAAGCTGGTCTTCCCTTGTTGTGCAGAGGGGCGATGCGGTGGCAGAGGAAGTTGGCACCAATCATCTCGATTGTGAGCCTGGCAGCCTTAAGGCGCTAGATCCTGGTGGTTCTTATTGTGAGCTTCCCGTCTTGAGGGTCGAGGTCGCCCCAATCGCTGATATGGACTAGTTTCGTTTGCCGGGGCATACAGAACGGCTGCGGGTCCTTGCTACGTCTTGAACTTGCGTTGGTTTTCCTTGAAGAGGAAAGGGTGACGCAGCAATAGTAGCGTAAGTATTTCCCTCAGTTTTTGAGAACCAAGGTATCAATCCAGTAGGAGGTTCCTCAAAAGTCCCACACACCTACACAAATAAACAAAGAACTCGCAACCAACGCAATAAAGGGGTTGTCAATCCCTTCACGGCCACTTGCGAAAGTGAGATCTGATAGAGATAGTATGATAAGATAAATATATTTTTGGTATTTTATAATATAGATTGGAAAGTTAAAGATGCAAATAAAAGTAGATTGGAAGCTTATATGATAAAAGATAGACCCGGGGGCCATAGCTTTCACTAGTGGCTTCTCTCAAGATAGCATAAGTATTACGGTGGGTGAACAAATTACTGTCGAGCAATTGATAGAAAAGCGAATAATTATGAGATTATCTAGGCATGATCATGTATATAGGCATCACGTCCGCGATAAGTAGACCGACTCCTGCCTGCATCTACTACTATTACTCCACACATCGACCGCTATCTGGCATGCATCTAGAGTATTAAGTTCATAAGAACAGAGTAACGCATTAAGAAAGATGACATGATGTAGAGGGATAAACTCAAGCAATATGATATAAACCCCATCTTTTTATCCTTGATGGCAACAATACAATACGTGCCTTGCAAACCCTGCTGTCACTGGGTAAGGACACCGCAAGATTGAACCCAAAGCTAAGCACTTCTCCCATGGCAAGAAAGATCAATCTAGTAGGCCAAACCAAACTGATAATTCAAAGAGACTTGCAAAGATAACTCAATAATACATAAAAGAATTCAGAGGAGATTCAAATATTTCTCATAGATAAACTTGATCATAAAACCCACAATTCATCGGATCTCGACAAACACACCGCAAAAAGAGTTTACATCGAATAGATCTCCACAAGAGAGGGGGAGAACATGGTACTGAGATCCAAAAAGAGAGAAGAAGCAATCTAGCTAATAACTATGGACCCGAAGGTGTGGTAAACTACTCACAACTCATCGGAGGGGCTATGGTGTTGATGTAGAAGCCCTCCATGGTCGATTCCCCCTCCGGCGGAGTGCTGGCGAAGGCTCCAAGATGGGATCTCGCGGATACAGAAGGTTACGGCGGTGGAAATTGTTTTTCATTGGCTCCCTGGATGTTTTCAGGGTACGTGGGTATATATAGGAGGAAGAAGTAGGTCGGTGGCCGCTCGAGGGGCCCACAAGACAGGGGGCGCGCCCTATAGGGGTGGGCGCCTCGGCTGCTTCTTGTCTTGCACTCCAAGTCCTCTGGATCACGTTCGTTCCAAAACTCACGCTCCCGGAGGTTTCATTCCATTTGGACTCTGTTTGATATTCCTTTTCTTTGAAATACTGAAATAGGCAAAAAAAACAGCAATACGGGATGGGCCTCCTCTTAGTAGGTTAGTCCCAAAATATGATATAAATGTGTAAAATAAAGCCCATAAACATCCAAAAGGGGTAATATAATAGCATGCAACAATCAAAAATTATAGATACATTGGAGACGTATCAAGCATCCCCAAGCTTAATTCCTGCTAGTCCTCGAGTAGGTAAATCATAAAAACAGAATTTTTGACGTGGAATGCTACCTAGCATAATTTTCAATGTAATTTTCTTTATTGTGGCATGAATGTTCAGATCCAAATGATTGAAAATAAAAGTTCATATTGACAAAAGAAATAGAATACTTCAAGCATACTAATCAAAGCAATCATGTCTTCTCAAAATAACATGGCTAAAGAAAGTTCATCCCTACAAAATCATATAGTTAGGCTATGCTTCATTTTCGTCACACAAAGATGTTCGCAAATTCTACACCCCCGATGACAAGCCAAGCAATTGTTTCATACTTAAATAATCTCAAACTTTTTCAACCTTCACGCAATACATGAGCGTGAGCCATGGATATATAGAATACGATGATGGGGATTGTGTGGAGAAGACAAAAAAGGAGAAAGTCTCACATTGACGAGGATAATCAATGGGCTATGGAGATGCCCATCAATTGATGTAAACATGAGGAGTAGGGATTGCCATGCAACGGATGCACTAAAGTTATAAATGAATGAAAGCTCAACAAATGAAAACTAGTGGGTGTGCATCCAACTTGCTTGTTCACGAAGACCTAGGGCATTTGAGGAAGCCCATCGTAGGAATATACAAGCCAAGTTCTATAATGAAAAATTCCCACTAGTATATGAAAGTGACAACATATGAGACTCACTATATGAAGAACATGGTGCTACTTTGAAGCACAATAAATGAGACTCGCTATATGAAGGACATGGTGCTACTTTGAAGCACAAGTGTGGAAAAAGAGATAGTAACATTGCCCCTTTTTTATTTATTTTCTTTATTTTCTTTTTCCTTTTTTTCTTTTGGTTTTCTTCTTTTTTTCTTTGGCCTTTTCTTTTTTTCTTTTTGGCCTTCCATTTTTCCTTTTTTTTCTTGGGATGGGACAATGCTCTAATAATGATGATCATCACACTTTTATTGATTTACAACATATGAATTACAACTCGAAACTAGAACAAGATATGACTCCATACGAATGCCTCCGGCGGTGTACCGTGATGGTGCAATGAATCAAGAGTGACATGTATGAAAAATTATGCATGGTGGCTTTGCCACAAATACGATGTCAACTACATGATCATGCAATGGCAATATGACAAAAGTAATGTGTGTCATGATGATAAACGGAATGGTGGAAAGTTGCATCGCAATATAAATCGGAATGGCTATGGAAATGCCATAATAGGTAGGTACGGTGGCTGTTTTGAGGAAGATATAAGGAGGTTTATGTGTGATAGAGCGTATCGTATCATGGGGTTTGGATGCACCGGCGAAGTTTGCACCAACTCTCATGGTGAGAAAGGGCAATGCACGGTACCGAAGAGGCTAGCAATGGTGGAAAGGTAAGAGTGCGTATAATCCATGGACTCAACATTAGTCAAAAGAACTCATATACTTATTGCAAAAATTTAGAAGTCATAAAAAACCAAGCACTACGCGCATGCTCCTAGAGGGATAGATTGGTAGGAAAAGACCATTGCTTATCCCCGACCGCCACTCATAAGGATGCACAATCCAAGTACACTTCATGTTTCAAATTTGTTACACAACTTTAACCATACGTGCATGCTACGGGACTTGCTAACTTCAACACAAGCATTCTTTAAATTCATAATCACACAACTAGCATGACTTTAATATCACTACCTCGATATTTCAAAACAATTATCAAGTATCAAATTGATCATAGCATCCAATTCACTTCCTATGATAGTTTTTATTATACCCAACTTGGATGCCTACCATTCTAGGACCAATTTTATAACCATAGAAAATACCATGCTGTTCTAAGAGACTCTCAAAATAATGTAAGTGAAGCATGAGAGACTAGCAATTTCTACAAAATTAAGCCACCGTCGTGCTCTAAAAGATATAAGTGAAGCACTAGAGCAAAAACTATCTAGCTCAAAAGATATAAGTGAAGCACATAGAGTATTCTAATAAATTCTAATCAAGTGGGATTCTCCCAAAATGTGTGTACAGCAAGGATGATTGTGGAAAACTAAAAAGCAAATACTAATATCATACACGACGCTCCAAGCAAAACACATATCATGTGGCGAATAAAAAATATAGCTCCAAGTAAAGTTACCAATGAACGAAGACGAAAGAGGGGATGCCTTCCCGGGGCATCCCCAAGCTTAGGCTTTTGGCTATTCTTGAATATCTTGGGGTGCCATGGGCATCCCCAAGCTTAGGCTTTTGCCACTCCTTATTCCATAGTCCATCAAATCTTTACCCAAACTTGAAAACTTCACAACACAAAACTCAACAGGAAATCTCATAAGCTCCGTTAGTGAAAGAAAAAAAACACCACATAAGGTACTATAACGAACTCATTATTTATTTATATTGATGTTAAACCTACTGTATTCCAAGTTTTCTATGGTTCATACCACTTAATACTAGCCATAGATGCATCAAAATAAGCAAACAACACACGAAAAACAGAATCTGTCAAAAACAGGACAGTCTGTAGGAATCTGTAACTAACGCAAACTTCTGGAACTTTCAAAATCCTACAAAAATAGGAAGTCCTTGGAAATGTGCCTATTTATCATCAGCAAAAAGAATCAACGCAAAAGCACGTTTCTGTGATTTAACAAAACTAATTTCGTGCGTGCAAAGTTTCTGTTTTTCAGCAGAATCAAATTAACTATCACCATAGGTTATCCTATAGGTTCTACTTGGCACAAACACTAATTAAAACATAAAAACACATCTAAACAGAAGGTAGATGCAAAATTTATTACTAAACAGAAACAAAAACAAAAAACACAAATAAAATTGGGTTGCCTCCCAACTAGCGCTATCGTTAACGCCCCTAGCTAGGCATAAAAGCGAAGATAGATCTAAGTAGTGCCATCTTTGGCACTCAATTCATAAGTAGCTCGCATGATAGATTCATAAGGTAATTTGACTTTCTTTCTTGGAAAGTGCTCCATGCCTTTCCTTAATGGAAATTGGAATCTAATATTCCCTTCCTTCATATCAATAATCGCGCCAATCGTTCTAAGGAAAGGTCTACCAAGAATAATAGGGCAAGAAAGATTGCAATCTATATCAAGAACGATAAAATCTACGGGCACCAAATTTCTATTTGCAACAATGAGAACATCATTGATCCTTCCCATTGGCTTTTTAATGGTGGAATCCGCAAGGTGCAAATTTAAAGAGCAATCATCAAGATCATGGAAACCTAGAATATCACATAAAGTTTTCGGAATCGTGGAAACACTAGCACCCAAATCACACAAAGCAAAACACTCATGATCTTTAATTTTAATATTTATAGTAGGTTCCCACTCATCATTAAGTTTTCTAGGTATAGAAACTTCCAAATTAAGTTTTTCATCATAAGATTGCATTAAGGCATCAACGATATGTTTGGTAAAAGCTTTATTTTGACTATAAGCATGAGGAGAATTAACAACGGATTGCAACAAGGAAATACAACCTTCTAAAGAACAATTATCATAATCAAATTCCTTGAAATCTGAGATAGTGGGTTCAATGCTATTTAAAGTCATGACCTCTCCAATCCCACTTTTACCAAATTTAGCATCAAGATCAAAAAACTCTGAATTATTGGGACGCCTTCTAACTAAAGCCGACTCATCTCCAGTCCCATTATTATTAAGATTCATATTGTAAAACAAAGATCTAATAGGAGACACATCAATAACTTTAAGATCTTCATCATTATTCTCATGGAAACTAGAAGAACACACCTTTACAAAGCAATCTTTCTTAGCATGCAATCTAGCGGTTCTTTCCTTGAACTCATCAATGGAAATTCTCATGGCTTTGAGAGACTCATTGATATCATGCTTAGGAGGAGTAGATCTAAGTTTAAGAGAATCAACATCAAGCGAAAGTCTATCAACGTTCCTAGCCAAATCATCAACTTTGAGCAACTTTTCTTCAAGCAAAGCATTAAAATTCTTTTGAGAGATCATAAATTCTTTCACACTATTCTCAAAATCAGAGGGCATCTTATTAAAATTACCATAAGAATTATTGTAGGAATTTCCATAATTATTAGAGGAATTACTAGGGAACGGTCTAGAATTAAAGTTTCCTCTATAAGCATTGTTTCCAAAACTATTCCTACCAACAAAATTCACATCCATAGATTCATTATTATTCTCAATCAAAGTAGACAAAGGCATATCATTGGGATCAAGAGGAGTATTTTAGTAGCAAACAATTTCATAAGTTCATCCATCTTTCCACTCAAAACATTGATTTCTTCTATAGCATGCACTTTTTTACTAGAAGATCTTTCGGTGTGCCATTGAGAATAATTAGCCATAATATTATCAAGAAGTTTTGTAGCATCTCCTAAGTGATTTCCATAAACGTGCCTCCCGCGGCCGAATCTAAAAGATTTCTAGAAGCAAAGTTCAAACCGGCATAAAATTTTTGTATGATCATCCATAAATTCAAACCATGAGTAGGGCAATTGCGAATCATCAATTTCATTCTTCCCCAAGATTGGGCAACATGCTCATGATCAAGTTGTTTAAAATTCATAATATCGTTCCTAAGAGTGATGATCTTAGCGGGAGGAAAATACTTAGAGATAAAAGCATCTTTGCACTTGTTCCAAGAATCAATACTATTTTTAGGCAAAGACGAAAACCAAACTTTAGCACGATCTCTAAGTGAAAACGGAAATAACTTCAATTTAACAATATCATTATCCGTATTCTTCTTTTGCATATCACACAAATCAACAAAGTTGTTTAGATGGGTAGCGGCATCTTCACTAGGAAGGCCGGCGAATTGATCTTTCATAACAAGATTCAGCAAAGCAGTATTGATTTCACAAGACTCAACATCATTAAGAGGAGCAATCGGAGTACTAAGGAAATCATTATTATTGGTATTGGAGAAATCACACAATTTGGTATTATCTTGCGCCATGGCAACAAGTAATCCAACACACAAGCAAACAGAAAAAGGCAAGCGAAAAAGAGAGGAGAAGATTGGGAAAAAGAGGGCGAATAAAACGGCAAGGGTGAAGTGGGGGGGGGGAAAACGAGAGGCAAATGGCAAATAATGTAAATGTGAGGGAGATGAGTTTGTGATGGGTACTTGGTATGTCTTGACTTGAGCGAAGACCTCCCCGGCAACGGCGCCAGAAATCCTTCTTGCTACGTCTTGAGCTTGCGTTGGTTTTCCTTGAAGAGGAAAGGGTGATGCAGCAATAGTAGCGTAAGTATTTCCCTCAGTTTTTGAGAACCAAGGTATCAATCCAGTAGGAGGCTCCTCAAAAGTCCCACGCACCTACACAAACAAACAAAGAACTCGCAACCAACGCAATAAAGGGGTTGTCAATCCCTTCACGACCACTTGCGAAAGTGAGATCTGATAGAGATAGTATGATAAGATAAATATATTTTTGGTATTTTATAATATAGATTGGAAAAGTAAAGATGCAAATAAAAGTAGATTGAAAGCTTATATGATAAAAGATAGACCCGGGGCCATAGGTTTCACTAGTGGCTTCTCTCAAGATAGCATAAGTATTACGGTGGGTGAACAAATTACTGTCGAGCAATTGATAGAAAAGCGAATAATTATGAGATTATCTAGGCATGATCATGTATATAGGCATCACGTCCATGACAAGTAGACCGACTCCTGCCTGCATCTACTACTATTACTCCACACATCGATCGCTATCCAGCATGCATCTAGAGTATTAAGTTCATAAGAACAGAGTAACGCACTAAGAAAGATGACATGATGTAGAGGGATAAACTCAAGCAATATGATATAAACCCCATCTTTTTATCCTCGATGGCAACAATACAATACGTGCCTTGCAACCCCTGCTATCACTGGGTAAGGACACCGCAAGATTGAACCCAAAGCTAAGCACTTCTCCCATGGCAAGAAAGATCAATCTAGTAGGCCAAACCAAACTGATAATTCCAAGAGACTTGCAAAGATAACTCAATCATACATAAAAGAATTCAGAGGAGATTCAAATATTTCTCATAGATAAACTTGATCATAAACCCACAATTCATCGGATCTCGACAAACACACCCCAAAAAGAGTTTACATCGAATAGATCTCCACAAGAGAGGGGGAGAACATGGTATTGAGATCCAAAAAGAGAGAAGAAGCCATCTAGCTAATAACTGTGGACCCAAAGGTCTGTGGTAAACTACTCACAACTCATCGGAGGGGCTATGGTGTTGATGTAGAAGCCCTCCGTGGTCGATTCCCCCTCCGACGGAGCGCCGGTGAAGGCTCCAAGATGGGATCTTGCGGATACAGAATGTTACGGTTGTGGAAATTGTTTTTCGTTGGCTCCCTGGATGTTTTCGGGGTACGTGGGTAAATATAGGAGGAAGAAGTAGGTCTGTGGCCGCCCGAGGGGCCCACGAGATAGGGGGGTGCGCCCTGTATGGGTGGGCGCGCCCTCCACCCTCGTGGACGCCTCGGCTGCTTCTTGGCTTGCACTCCAAGTCCTCTAGATCACGTTCGTTCCAAAAATCACGCTCCCGAAGGTTTCATTCCGTTTGGACTCTGTTTTTTTATTCCTTTTCTTCGAAATACTGAAATAGGCAAAAAAACAGCAATACGGGCTGGGCCTCCGGTTAGTAGGTTAGTCCCAAAAAATGATATAAATGTGTAAAATAAAGCCCATAAACATCCAAAAGGGTTAATATAATAGCATGGAACAATCAAAAATTATAGATACGTTGGAGACATATAAGTCCTTCTCCATGACCGAGCACCACTTGCCCCGCCATTCGTCCCACTTCTCGCGGTGGGCCCCGTCTGGGTATGTCTTCTTGGTCAGTGCCCTTGGAATCCAGGTGACACAGCCAGAAAGGGCCCCTCCTGGCTGGATGCAGGGAACGAAGTAATGGCGAAAAAGGGCCGTATTGGGGACCACTCCGGCAAAATTCTCACAGAGGTGGGCGAAGGTGGACATACATGCCACAACATTCGGTGTGAAATCCAAGATGTGGAAGCCAAATGTGTACATGATGTCGTTGAAGAAATCAGAAAATGGGGGGTAGAGCCTGCAGTAGAAGTAATCGACAAAGAAAGGGAATTTATCTAGGGCGGGCTCGGCGCAAGAAGCCAGGATGACGCGGGTAGCAGGATGCCCCGTTGTCGCTCTCCCCCACATACACAGATACGACTCCTTCAGAGCGGGCACATAGAGTGTCGGAGCGAAGACGACGTTCTCCCTCCGCATCTTCACCAACTCGCTCTCTGGCACCTCTTTCCCCTCGCTCGCCTTGGGCGCCTCCTTTCTCCTGCTCGCTTTAGGCACCATAAGAGGCTAGAGAGAAGCGGGATGCCGAGGATGGTGGGAGCGCATGGGCGGCAGATGGGTGAAAAGGCTCTGTTTCGGGCTCGAGGGGGAAGATGACGGCGGTTCCTAGATTGGAACGGGCGAGAGGTAAATGAGCGGCGCCTCTGCGGATTCCCCTTTTTTATGGGGAAGGCGCGAGGCCGCCTCTTTACTCTTTGATGTGAAAGCACTTGCGCAGACGTGCTGCCATTGCGGCCGTTCGCGCACGTATCCCAGTCGCGCACTCAATGCAGATCATGGGGAAGCACAACAGACAAGATAATTACAACAGTTAATCCCTGCCACGCGTGCCCGTGCACTGTTTGGGCCTAGCACAACAATGCCTCGCACCCGTGTGTGGCCCAGGCCCGGGGGCTCCTGTCGGTGTACGAAACACTACAAAAAAGAAACATTCGTGACATTTTGGGCCGAACGATTTTTTTGTCATGCTTATGACACTTCTATGACGATAATTGTGACAAAACCTGGTATCATCATAGATGTGGTGGGCTCCTACTTCTATGAAAAAAAATCATGACAGAAAATGGGCTTTCTTCCTAGGCAGGCCGGAGACACGGCTACATGACATTCTTTGGGTCGTCCATGACAGGAAAAACCGTGGTAGAAGCAAGGGCGAGGAAAATATCGGGGATTTCCTGGTTACTATGGGTGGTTGGGGGCCGAGCGATGCGTGTTTCTCTTGTACACGTACGCATGTGGGTGCGAGGCATTGGGCTCTAACTAAACCCGGGCGAGGCGTTTGCCTACTAAACCCGAGCGATTGCACTGTAGGCTACGTGTTACTGAACCCGAGCGATCGATCGATCCCTGGCTGTTAACTGAACCCGATCGAGCGATTCCTTCACTACTGCTGCTAACTGAAGCCGATCGAACCTGCTGCCTCCTTCCCTTGATGAACAGTGAGCGTTGTTGGGGGTGGGGGTGGATGACCATTTCTCGGTGGGGGTTGGATGAACAGGACCCCGTGGTAGTAGAGGCCGTTGCCGCTGGATGAACAAGACCCCGATCAATCGAGCTAGTTGGGGTGGATGAATAGGACCCCGTGGAGGGTTGTATGAACGGGACGACCCCGTGGAGGGCTGGTTGAACAGTAGCTGGTGGAGGGCTGGATAAACAGTAGCCCGTGGAGGGATGGTTGAATAGGACCCCATGGAGACGGCTGGTTGAACAGTAGCCGGTGGAGGAGTGGTGGAGGCTGGATGAACAGGAGCCCGTGGATGAACAGTCGCAGGTGGAGGCTGGAGGAGGTCGACGGTGGATGAACAGTAGCCCGCGGAGGCTGGAGGAGGTCGACGGTGGAGATGAACAGTAGCCCATGGAGTCCCGTTTTGCGATACGCCACACCCCTCGCGATGAACAGGATCCCCATTTCGACCGTAGCGCTCCAATACAAGTTTGTTTCCTGCGTTTTGCGGTACGCCACATCCCTCCTGATCAACAGGACCCCGTTTTGATCGTGGGAGGTCCAAGGGAAGTCTGTTTCCTTCGTTTTATGGTACACCAGACCCCTCCCGATGAACAGGATCTCGTTTCAACAGTTGTTGGTCGAACAGAAGGCCATTTCCTCCGTTCTGCGGTACGCCAGGCCTCGTTTCGATCGGCTATTCCATCCAAGCCGGTTGGCTCCCGATGAACATGACGATGCAGTTTCTCCGTTCTGGCCCAGCCGGTTGGCTGCCAATGAACAGGATGTCATCGCTGCCTCTCCATGTACACGAGCCCTGGCCGTATGTATGCGCGAGTAGGCGTTCAAGACCCCGCTCGTATGTACGTACATGACATATTTTTTGGCGTGTGGTTGTATGTACGTGTACATAGTTTAGACAGGACAACATGAACTACTACGTGGGGGTTCTACTATGACATGTGCTGCTACTTACTCGGCCACGGTTCATCGTTGCAGAGCGACCGATCGACCAGTATGTATGTACACGTTCGCGACAAGACAGACAATAGTACATACGCTTCGACCGGGTGGGTCTCAGCTATCATGGAGGATAAGAACGCACTTCCTTGCGTGTGAAGATATAGCTGTTGGGTCCCAGCTGTCAGGGGGGAATCATTTTTTCCCCGTAATAAGGACACTTCCTTGCGTGCGAAGATGTAGCTAGTGGGTCCCAGCTGTCAGGGGGAGAACGTTATTTTTAAGGGTAAAAAGGATGCAGTTGCATGCATGCGTCCATCGGCGTGGTGCATCCCCACTGTCAGCAGCTCACATATAGTCATCTTCCGATGACTCTCGTTTGTTGACCATATTGACCACACTGTGCTGAGCGCACCAAGGCCGGTGGACGATGGCGAGGCCCCAGACTGGAATGACCCGGAGATGGGGAAGACGTGGCAGTGGAGTCGCAGATGGAGAGGAGTGGGAAACTTGACTAGTTCGGGTGTGCGGTAGCACTGCCGCCCACAGGAGACAGGAGCAAGAACAGAGGTTGAAGAATGAGTATGGCTGTTGGATTAACATCCAATGGTCCAACTGCTAGAATCATTTGTTGATTAAGTTGACAAAGCTCTGCGTACACGTCAACTTAGTAGGCCCACAAGTCAGCCACCAAATCTGCCGGATCCCAGCTGTCATCGGGAGGAATAGTTTTTTACGCATAACAAGGAGCCACTTCCTTCCGTGCAAAGATACAGCCAGTGGGTCCTAGCTGTCAGGGGGAGGAAACATTTTTTTCAGCTTAATAAGGAGGAACTTTCATTGCGTGCGACCATGGACCTCGTGGGTCGTAGTCGTGTGTGAAATGGTCTCACATAAAAGGAAGGCGGAAATGAATGTATGGACTTGTAACAATGAACCTTCTTCTGTACAGAGAGATGTACACTACACACACGACTATACAATTTGTTAGAAAACAATTGTTCGACCCACTTTGCACCTCGCCGTCATTTAGGAAGATTTTAATCTGTATTATTCTTTTGCACATGTCAGAAATTTTTGTGTCGACCAGATAAATTTAAAGAGCGACTGAATTTTTACTTGCACATTTTCTTATGAATAGACGATTCTCAATGGTACCATAAACATTTTTGCTACGGAAGATCCTAAAATAGTGAAACTGAATGGAGCAAAGACAATAAGCTTCAGGCTAAGAACTTAGCAGAGCCAGGCAAAGGACAAAGGAACCACGAAAAAGGTGAGAACCACATATGAGTTTTTTTAAAAGACATATAAGCTTTAGATTAACTCTTCAAAACCAGTATCATGTTTTGAATAATTGATGTGGGTGTCTATTTTCTAGAGAAGTGCTATGTGAGTTTCTCCTGTTCCAACGCACGGGCATATTTTTTATTTTTACTAATAAAGGGAGAATCATTTCTTACCATCATAATTTCGTCCATTTATCGTCCATCGTTCGTCCATCATTTTTCGTCTGTTTTTCTTCTATCCGAGATGGCACTAATTTATATACCTGCCCATACGGGATTTCCTATTTAGCGCCGCAGGCGCCGGTTCCTACTGTTTCCCGCAAACCGGCGCCTGCAGCCGCTTTAACTGGGCTCGTCCCATTTCGCTCTCGCCTCCAGCCATCCCTTTTCCTTCAAGGCGCAAAAAATCTGCAAGAGCTGGGACTCGAACCAAAGACCTCCTGGCTCACATCACACTATGCTAACCATCACGCCACAGGAACTTCGCGCTTTGTTCCATCACTTTCTTTCCTTATCATATTGTCTTTCGTTTTTTCTGTTTTCTGTTTTTTTTTCATTTTTCTGTTTTCATTTTTGTTTGTTTCCTTCTTCCTCCTTCGATGATTTTCTTTCGAATGTATCCACATTTTATTTAAAATTGATGAACCTTTTCAAATTCCATGAACTTTTTTCTAATTCAATGAACCTTTTCAAATTTGGTAAACTTTTGTTCAAATTTGTTGAACGTTTTGTCAAATCTGATGGACATTTTTTTAAAATTTAATGACATTTTTTCAAGTTCAATGAACTTTTTTCAAGAGTGATGAATTTTTCCTTCAATTTTGTGAACTTTTTTCAAACTCATTGAACTATTTTTCAAAACCGATGAACTTTTTTTTGAAAACGATGAACTTTTTAACCGATGAACTTTTTCTCAATATTTGTGAACTATTTTTGAAAATTGATGAAATTTTTTCAAATCCGTGAACTTTTTTCTCAATATTTGTGAACTAATTTTGAAACTTGATGAACTTTTTTCAAATTCGATGAACTTTTTTCTCAAAATCGTGACCTTTTTTCAAAATTGATGAACTTTTTTCAAATCAATGATTTCATTTGTGATTCATGAACTTTTTTCGAAATGGTTTCAAATAGTTGAAAATTCAAACACTACAGTAAATAGATGTATAATAAATTGCGCACGTATAAATGTTGTTAAACAGTTCGCCCTGTTCTTGTTCACTAGCAGGTAGCTAGGCCAGGTGGTTAGCTTTCCGTGAACGTGTTTGTGAGGGCGTGTGTTCGATCCACTGCGAGACCTATTTTTGCCGATTTTTTCGCGCTACCCAGGAGCGAGAAAACTTCGCCTGCGATCAATAGAAATTTGTTGGGCCGGCCCAGTACTATCGCCTGCGGGCGCCAGTAAGCCGAACCGGCGCTGAAGGCGCCCGTTAGGAGTTCCCTGCCCGTACGTCAAACGTCAAAGGCGTTTCTCCTTGGACTTGGGCCTCCAGGCCGTCCGTTGGTTTACTACTGGACCACGTGAGTGGGCTTTCCAGAATCAGATGTACACGAGCTCCCTAAAAAACTGTACACTAGCTGCTTCTGTCAAACTCACAACCTCCTGTCCTGTCCCACCTCGCTATTTTAGATACATTCCAACCAGTTCATCACTTTTTTTTTGTCTCAAAAAAGAAAGTTCATCACTTTTTTTTGGAGATTACCAGTTCATCATATATGTAAGCTGTTTGGAGGATCAACAAAAGGTACCGAAGGAAAGGAAGCGAAAATGAATTAACCCAGCACAAAGGAAGGGAACGAAGAGAAGAAGCCCATATTTACTGAAATGGCGATTTGCAACTGCACGGTTATACGAGGACAAAGTGGGGTCTGGTTGGCTTTTTTTCCCTCTCTCTTCTTTTTGACAGTGACTGGACTGTTCTTCCAGACGTATGGGAAGGATTTGGATGGTATAACACTGTTGCCGGACACTGCTGAAGATGACATGCTTACTGAGTTAGGTATGTACCATATTTATTTCCTCCCGTTGCAAGGCACGAGCATTTGTGCTAGTAGTAATAATATAAATATATATAATGTGGTTAGACACGAAAACATAAATTGGACACAACATTATTTTTCTTATATATAGATAAATAGAACAGAGATCTAACTTTTATTAAAAAAACGTTGGGTTGCCGATCTTTAAGAAAAAGTAAAATCTACGCTGGGAGGCCCATAGGCCGGTACGTATGTCGTGGGCTACGCATGTTAAAAAACAAAACCTACGCCTAGCTTATACTTGTTCGCCCTCTGAAAAAAATGATACCAGCTAGATCCCTGATCCCCCTTTCCCGCAACAACAACAAAAAATAATCCTCGATACCCCTGGAAAAAAAGCTCCCTGATGACAGTCATCGTTGGAAATTCATTTCGTTTATTGACTAAGGTTGACAAACCCATGGGCCCCAACGTCAGTATACAATAAGGAGGAAGCTTTTTTTCCAATGGGGAACTTGCTTGCGTACAGCTTGGACCTGGTGGGTCCCCACTGTCAGTCTCTCGGTGTACTGTCCTCTCCGGAATCCTCTCGTTTGTTGAGTATGTTGACAAGGTATACGACGACGCCTCGGCGAGCGCACATGGACGGGAAAGAACGGGAGCCGGGGAAGACGCCTTCATTCTTTCAACATACCGCACTAGCCCGGTGGCTGCAGCCCTCTCACCCGAAAGTTGTACTGCCCGGGTTCGATTCCAACTGGTGAGTTGAAAAATATCTAACACTTGCCAAAATTCCGTCCCTAGTTTACCTCCGAATTGCCTAAACGCGTCTAATAAGGTGATGAGGAGGAGACATCAGAAAACCTAGCCCCGTTTACCTTCGAATTACGACCCTCGGGTTCTTTTCGCTACACCCGGAGCCGGCCCAAGTAACCCGCCAGAGACTAATCAGTTTATGACAGCCGGAGCAGGAGGACCGGCTCAGCCTCGGGAGATGCCACACCCTCATGGCAGCATGGCACCGCCTCGTTATGTGCCGATACCGCCGAGTCACTTTTCCAGCCCCATGGAGAATTTAATCGCAGCATCAGCATGCTTGGCGGCTCTTCCCGCGGACGGTGATGACCCAACAGCGGTGGAGACCCGGAGGGTCAGAGAGCTTCTTCAGACGGCCTTGGCGCAGCAAGAGACCTATTCTTACATCCGGGACAGGATTCATTCAACTCCTCCACCTTGGTTAGCACCACCTCGTCAAAACCGGAGTCCGAGTTACAGCAGGCACATGGAGTCTGAAGCTTTTTCAAGCAACGCCTAGCGTCGTAACCAACCCGGTGGCTATAATCCGATGCAGGACCGAATACGTCAGGAGAACGAACGGGCGGCTCAGCTAGCGGCTCAGCAGATGGCTCATCAAGATTTCCTAGAGTATCCAACGACTTCCGTTGAGACGGGAGTAGCCACTAGAACCGGCGGTGTTCCTTGCCTGGTACCGGCTCTGCGTAATGTGCGCCTACCCAAGGACTTCAAGGGACCTCGAAAGGTGCCGAACTACACGACCGACTTACAGCCCGGAGCGTGGATTGAAAGTTATGAGATGGCCATGGAGCTGTTGGAAGTCAGTGACGCAGCAATGGCTAAGTACTTCACCATGATGTTAGATGGAACGGCCCGGTCTTGGTTAAAGGGTTTGCCACCCAATTCTATTAGATCATGGGCCGAGTTAAAAGCAGTCTATGTCGATTGTGGACTTGACAAATTGTAAGCAGGAGGAGGGTGAATCTACGACTCATCCGGTACGCCGGGTCAAGGAGATAATACATTCATCTGACAAGATGGATGCCGGCTCTGCAGTCCTCATGTTGGAGAAGAATTGCCGCTTTGAGCCGCTGAGGCAGAAACTGGGGCGCCTTAAGCGTGATTGCAATGATATGGGTACGCTGATGGCGGCTTTAGTCAAATATGCCAATTCTGATAGTACCAAGGATCCCGCGTCTGATGAGGAAAGGACCGGGAAGGGAAAGAAGAACGACAATGGAAAGGGTCAACAGCATAACCCGATGAATCAGGGAGGCAATAAGCGTAAAGAGGATGGTAACCCGGAGTTTGTAGCCAACGCCAATGCGCAAGGTAACAATCAGAGACGAAAGGGCAAGCCGCCTCGATCTGGCGGGTCAGGCCCATCTCTTGAGCAGCTACTCAATGAGCCCTGCCCGAGACACGACACCCGGGAGCGACCTGCCACCCACCTATGGAAAGATTGTGCGATCATGAAGGCATTTAAGAATTCCAACACCTTTGATGGCAATCATGGATCCGGCGGCGGTTCAGGGGCTGGCGGCTTTCATGGCCCGGGTGGTGGTTTAAGCTCCGGCTTTCAGGGACATCAAGGTGGCCATAGTCAGCAGCAGTCTGGTCAAGGAGAACAACAGCAACAACATTCGGGTTATCAGAGCCATTTGAAGCAGTTGAATAGTGGGCAGTATCACATATTCACCACTAGCTTATGCAAATGTGACCAGAAGGTTCATAAGAGGGCTGTAAATTCTGTTGAGCCGGTAGTCCCTCGTTATTTCAGGTGGTCATAGCAGCCCATTGTATGGAGCAGAGAAGATCACCCTCCACGGGTTGACAATCCGGGTCAGTTAGCTTTGATGGTAGCACCTCAAGTTGGTGGATATAAATTCACTAAGGTACTCATGGACGGAGGCGGCAACATCAATGTCCTCTATTAAGAGACCTTTCGACGCATGGGGTTGACTGATAAGAATTTGAGGACATCCAACACTATTTTCCATGGGGTGGTTCCTGGTAAGTCGGCTTACCCAGTTGGCAAGATTGAACTGGAAGTGGCCTTTGGAGATGAATATGATTCCAGGGCTGAGAAACTGACGTTTGAAGTGGTCAAAATCAGGAGCCCATATCATGCTTTGTTTGGGCGGCCGGCTTATGCTAAGTTCATGGCAGGGCCGTGTTACATCTATTTGCAGCTCAAAATGTCGGGTCACAAGGGCACCATCACTGTGCATGGAAGTCGAAAGGTAGCCTTGGAGTGTGAAGAAGGCGACGCGGCTTATGCTGAGTCTGCCTGTGCAGCGGAAGAGCTCAAATTTTATCAAGACAATGTTGACCCGGCGGTTATGATTCCCTGAAGAAACCAACTACAGAGCATGACCCGGCGATGAAATTTAAATCGGCCGCTGAGACGAAGCTTGTTGATTTCACTCCAGGCGACTCTTCTAAGCAATTCAACATCAGTACCAATTTGGATCCTAATAGGAAAGCGCGCTCATCGAGTTCATCCGTGAGAATGGGACATCTTTGCATGGAAGCCTTCTGACATGCCGGGTGTACCGAGGGAACTCGCTGAGCACACTCTCAATATTGATCCGAAGTATAAACCGGTCAGGCAGTTTCTTCGACGGTTTAATGAAGAGAGATGGAAAGCTATTGGAGAGGAAGTCGCCCGGCTCTTAGCGGCTGGGTTTATTATTGATGTTTTTCACCCGGAGTGGTTGGCCAACCCGGTGCTTGTCCTCAAGAAGAACGGCACCTGGCAGATGTGTGTGGATTACACAGACTTAAATAAAGCTTGTTCGGCTGATCCTTTTGCTCTCCCCCGTATTGATCAAATCATTGATGCTACGACGGGTTATGAATGTGTGAGCTTTCTGGATGCTTACTCCGGTTATCATCAGATCAAAATGGCAGTTAAGGACCAGGAGAAAATGGCTTTCATCACTCCGTTTGGAGCCTTCTGTTATGTATCTATGCCGTTTGGGCTCAAGAGTGCTCAGGCGACTTATCATCGATGTGTGCAGAACTATCTACATGATCAAATTGGGCACAATGTTCATGCTTACGTGGATGACATCGTGGTGAAGTCCAGAGAGAAGGAAACCTTGATATCTGACTTGAAAGAAACCTTTGATAATCTCTGGGTTTATAAAATGATGCTTAACCCGGCCATGTGTGTATTTGGTGTACCTGCAGGCAAGCTCTTGGGTTTTCTAGTCTCAAACAGAGGCATTGAAGCTAATCCGGAAAAGATCAAGGCGATGACCTCTCTGGCTAAACCGGCGTGCATCAATGATGTGCAGCGACTGGAGGGTCGTGTTGCCGCTTTAAGCCGGTTCATAAGCCGGTTAGGTGAGAAGGCCCTACCTGTATCAGATGATGAAGAAAACAGACACTTTTGTCTGGAGTGATGCTGCTGATGCTGCCTTTGAAGATTTGAAGAGACAGTTATATGAACCTCCGGTTCTTGCGGCTCCCATTGATAAAGAGCCGTTGCTGTTATATGTGGCTGCTAATTCACGAGCCGTCAGTGTTGCAATTGTGGTGGAGCGCAAGGAAGCTGGCAAAGAGCATCCGGTTCAACGGCCGGTTTATTATATCAGTGAGGTGCTTATTGAGTCTAAACAAAGGTATCCACACTGGTGTAAACTTGTTTATGGAGTGTTTATGGCCAACCGGAAGTTGAAGCAGTACTTTCAAAGTCCCGAGGACGAGACCTTGGCAAGACAAATCATCAGGCGGTCCAAATCTATGACGATTGTTCATGGCGAGCTACATCACCGAAGCGTCACTGGGGCATTTCAATGTTGTGTGTCGCCTGCGAGGGTCAGGAGATACTTCATGAGATCCATGAAGGGGATTGTGGCCACCATGCCGGGTCAAAATCTCTTGTGGCCAAAGCTTTCCTTCATGGTTTCTATTGGCTGACGGCTCATGCTGATGCGGAGGATCTGGTCAGTAAATGTGAAGGATGTCAAAAATTCTCACGAAGAGCTCATGTGCCGGCTCAAGAGTTGAGGATGATTCCAATCACTTGGCCGTTCGCAGTCTGGGGGCTTGACATGGTTGGACCTTTCAAGAAGTCTAAGGATAAAAAGACACACCTCCTGGTGGCAGTGGATAAGTTTACAAAGTGGGTTGAGGCAGAGCCGGTCAGTAAGTGTGATGCAGCCATAGCAGTTCAGTTCATGAAAAAGGTGATCTTTCGTTTTGGTTTTCCACACAACATTATAACTGATAATGGCACTAATCTCTCCAAGGGTGCCACGGAAGAGTTCTGTCAACGAGAACATATCCGGCTTGATGTTTCGGCTGTTGCTCATCCTCAATCCAATGGTCAAGCAGCACGAGCTAATCAAGAGATCCTGAAAGGCATCAAGCCCCGGCTCTTCGTCCCCTTACAGCGGACTCCGGGTTGTTGGGTGGAGGAGTTACCTTCTGTGCTGTGGAGCATCAACACTATGCCTAACAGATCTACATGCTACACGCCTTTCTTCATGGTGTATGGTGTAGAGGCAGTCCTGCCAAGTGACATCCGGCACGATTCACCCCGCGTGGCGGCTTATGTTGAGGCTGACAACCAAGAAGCTCGTCATGATGCACTTGACTTGTTGGATGAGGAGCGAGACTTCGCAATAGCCCGCTCGGCGATTTATCAACAATACCTGCGCCGCTATCACAACCGCCTGGTTAGGAGCAGAACCTTTCAGGAAGGCGACTTGGTGCTCCGGCTCATCCAGGGCCAGTCTGATATGCACAAGCTATCCCCACCTTGGGAAGGGCCCTTTGTGGTCAGCAAGAATCTGCACAACGGGTCATACTACCTCATTTATGTTCGAGAGCACAAGGACTCACGTAAGTCGGAGGAGGAGACCCGTCGGCCGTGGAATATTGCTCATCTCCGGCCTTACTATACTTAAGCCACCGACTCTCAAGATGTATATATTTTTTGACAATGTATATATTATATAAAGAAATAAAGCAGGACCTCTGTCCTTTTTACCCTCAAAAATCTATGTGTTTTCTTTATCAGGTAGTGGAGACAACCAACAGGGAGCGGATCACATCTGAATCCGGCTTTCCCTTTGGTCTGGCTTATGATCATATCTGAATCTAGCCATGGTCACTTGGGGGCTTCCTGTTCAAACATAGGTCGTATTCGAACCAAAGAGAACATAGCTATCGATACACACTTGATCGGCATACTTCCAAACCCACTTGGGGGCTTCTTGATCATATTTGAATCACAACTTAAATCCTTTGGGTCTGACGTGGATCGTATTCGAATCAGCGTCATTAAATAACTCTTATGGTCACTTGGGGGCTTCCTGTTCAAACATAGGTCGTATTCGAACCAAAGAGAACATAGCTGTCGATACCCACTTGATCGGCATCGCCAAAGCCACTGGGGGCTATATGATCATATCCGAATCTTAGCTTAACCCCTTTGGGATGGTTTACTGATCGTATTCGAATCAGGATCCTGTGAACATTGCTTATTATCCATTATAAGCATAATTACTTTGATTATCTTGAGACCTTCTTGCAAGCATTATGAGATGGTTTTTGATTCTTCCGGTTTAATATTGATCACCCCAGGATGTTAAAGTGCCAGGTGAATATCATATAAGCAGGTGAGATTACCAAGGGGATCGCAGGTATCCTATTATGATTATGTTTAATAAATATAGCCATAAACCGACCTGTATATGATGTTTTTGGTTTGCATTCCGGGTCATCAATATTTTATGAGACCCCCGACGCGATAAACCGCCAAGGAGATTTTGCTTGTTTATATGCAGGGCAAGGCAAGTAAATTTAAACATCAAGGAAATAAATGATCAACATCAGCTGGAAATTTATAGCGATGGCGGCTTACGAAAGTATTAAGCGCCATGAACATGCGTGAATGCATGACAAAACATTGAAAGGTTTTTTCTACTCTATTACAAGGCTCCCCGAGCCTGAATAAATGGATCATTGTTTTTTGCAAAGTCATAAAACACCGGGTGGCTCATCCTTCGGTGGGCTTGAAGATTCCGGGTTATCCTTCTCCGCCTGTCCGTCGGTTGCTTTGTCCTGGAAGGTTGACGAGGCCCATTCAATGCCACTCAAGGCTTCAAACTCAGCTTCATCATCTATTAAATCGGCTGGGTCCACTTCAGGGGCAAAAGTATGCTTACGAGTTGGAGGGATCAGGCTGACTTGATCATATGGAGTGTTTGGAATTCTCCGATTCTCGCTGTCATAGCTCGGCGAATACTTGGTAAGGTCAGCGTCGTTCCCAATGAGGGTAGCCAAGGGGCGTATGACTTTGACACAGGCAGTGAAATCCTGATCATGAAATACAGTACCATCCTCCTTCAGACTCGGGTATCCAAGGGCGAGATCGGCCGGGTCTAGTTCTGGAATCCATGCCTTTGCCCGGCTCAGCGCGGCTACGGCCCCGGCTCTTGAAGACGCCCGCCTTAAATCCTGGATCCGCTAAGGTAGCACAGTGAGACACTTCAACACGTCTTGCAGAAGGTGGGAAGTGGTATTTGATAAGGCTACAACGGCCAAAGCACGTTGTGACCCGGTGTACAGTTGCTCCACTAGGGTGTAAACCGCTTTAAATTTGATCAGCATGTTCTGCTTGAGGTTGGTGCTCCTGGGGCCTGTGTGTTCACAGACATAAAAATGAGCCGGAGATAAAGATTACAATAAAGCATCAAAAGAAGGATTACAATATTTGAGGTTATGTACAGTAACTTACCAAAGATGGCTGAGCCATTTGTGATATCTGGCGCTTTAAGTTGGACAACTTAGTTGTTGCTTCTGCAAGAGATGCCTCTGCCGTCTCAGCCCGTGTCACTAGTGAAGCGTTCTCATCAGCCCATATTTTCTTCTCTGACTCAAAATTATTCTTCAACTTCTCTTGTTCAGAGACACTGAATTCAAATTTGGAGTTGGCCTTTTGAATTTCAAGTTCTTGAGTTTTCAGCCGGCTCTTCAGGTCAACAAGCTCCGACTCAAATTGACTTATGGTGGCCTGCATCAATACCGGGTTATAGTAAGAATCATGGTAAGATAACATTAAGTCCCAAGTACTTTGCAAGCAAAGGTTCTTGACACTTCTGGGCTAATGTATGCTGAAGAATTTCTAACCTACAATGCCGGTTCATGCATATTAAGTCCCAAGCACTTTACGAGTAAAGGTACTTGACACTTGGGGGCTAATGTGTATCACAAAGTTCAAACTACAACCGGGTTAATTATCTTCTCTTTAAACCGGACAAAACAACAGTAAGCAGATTTCTAAGTCTAGAGCATATTTATCAATAAGCAATAGACTTGGGGGCTAATGCAGTAAGTATGATTCAGAAAAAGGAGCATAAAGTATACCTCAGATTTTTGCTGTATTTGCTTTACCATGTCAATTTCCAGGTCACGGCTGTTATGCACTTGATTCAGATAGCCCGAGACTATATCGCCAATACTTAAGTGAGAATAATCAGTAATGTCCAGCTTGGCCTTTCGGCGTTCGACAAGTTCTTCCTTGGCAGAACATTTGGCAAGGATAGTGGGCCGTCCTGGCTCAACAAACTGACTTTTCACAATCTCAACTTCCGGGTCATTCGTCTTGACCGGGCTAGGAGTTTCCGGGTTATCGGAGCTGTTGAGAGTATCTTCGGCAGGCGGGTCAGAGGTTGGCACCGGAATATCAGAAGCCGGTTCAGGCGGCGGCTGATGGGTGGAACTGTCAGGAGCAGACATATCAGGTGCCGGTTCAGTCACAACCGGGTCTTGGGACGGCTTATTCTTCTTTGCCCTCTTGCTGGGCTTCACTTGCATGCTGTCAACAAAGGTAGAAGGATAAATACTAAAGCATGAGTAAGGTAAAGCCTAAAGTAACTAAAGTTACAGTACCCGGGAGCAGTTTTGAAAGCCGGCATGTTTGATTGCATAGACTCGTCGGAGGAAGGAGAGGTATCCTGATAATTGGGGTCAGATGAATTGAGAGGTTGGCGAATTAAACCCGCCAAAGGTAAAACAGAACGTAAATCGGAGATAACCTCAGTCCGACGCTTCCTAGTTACATCAGGTAAGCCGGAGGAGAGTTCTGCATCCTTGCTGGTTCGGGTCTGCCTCCTGTTTTCAAGATGTTGTTGCTTCAAAAGAAATTGAGGATCTTGATAAGCTAGAGGATGTGAAAATCTTACTTTTCGGGTCACCCTTCGGATTTTTTGCTTTGGCAAAGGCTCTGAGTCGGAGGAGATTATAGTTACCTCTTCACCAACCGCTTGGCTGTTCCCCGTATCCTCCTGAAAGGATGGAATGTTAATAAAATAATGACAAAGGAGTTAGGAGAATCAGGGATTACCTCTTCATCATCCGAAGAAGTGTCATCCAATTTGAGTAAATCGGAAGCGCTGGGTTTCTTCTTCTTTGAAGTGCCCGTTTTGGCGGCTTTCCTTTCAGTTTTCTTGGCTGTCCTAGCATGTTTGGCAGCCTCATGGTCATACTGGACCTTCCAAAAGTTGTCATCGGCCTGTGAAAAAAGATAAGAAATTATGAGTACAAATAAGGTGTGCCATGGAAAGGAGTATTTATTGAGGTTAATGACTCACTGCAGGAGCCGGGTTCTTCTTGCAAAAGGGAAGTAAGCCGAAGGCATTACTAGTTACTGTGCCCTCCTTCAGCAGCGACTGGGTCGTAGCTTCCACCACATCATCTGGTAAGTCGTCAGGGCTATGACGCAGTGGATCATCCTTTTCACCTGAATAGGTACACATTAAGCCGGGACGGCGGCTTAACGGAAGTACTTGCCAAGTGACCCAGACTCAGACCAGATCAATGCCGTTTAAGCCGTTTCCCAAAAGAGCTTTAATCTTCTTGATGGTGGGATTGAGAGGCAGACGTTCAATAGCAGTTAGTTTATCCACCAGCGGATGGTTGGACTCAAGGCGTAGAGCGCGGAAGCCGGGTAGAGGGCTCTCGTCAGCCGGAGAAGTGTCCTGGCAATAGAACCACGTCTGATTCCAATCTTTTGGATGACTCGGCAGTTCTGCATAAGGGAAAAGGTAGTCTCTCCGCCGCTGGATTGAGATGCCGCCAAGTTCAAGACTGGGTCCGTTGGCACATTCATTTTGCCGGTTCAAGTAGAAAAGCTCTCTGAACAAAAGCAGATTTGGCTCCTCTCCCAGGTACACCTCGCAGAAGACTTGGAAATTGCAAATATTTGACACGGAATTGGGTCCAATGTCTTGAGGTCTAAGGTCAAAGAAATTCAAAACCTCCCTGAAGAATTTTGAACCAGGAGGGGAAAATCGCCGGTTCATGTGATCCGTAAAAACAATCACCTCCCCTTCTTTGGGTTGAGGCTTCTCTTCAGACGGGTCAAGGGCATGATAAGACATGACCTCTTTCTTAGGCAGATGGCCAGACTTCACAAATTCAGACAGTTTACTCCTTGTGACTGTGGATGGGACCCAATTACAGGTCACAGGAGCCTTGGCCGCCTTAGGTGCCATGACGAAAATTGAGGCCTATGACAAAATAACAGGTTCTGGTTCAAATTTAACCCGGAGGTAAATACTTAAAACTAATCAAGGTGGCGGCTTAAGAAGGGGCCTAATGATATAAGGATAACTGTGCAACAGTATTTAAGCCGCTACATGTATCAAAAGCAGTTCAAACTTCTTAAAGTCATGAGAAGCAAGCAAGGTTCACAGATCAGTGTCATTTATTTAAACCGGCTACATGTACATTTGAGTTTAAGCATATTCGACAGAAGCAGTTTTCCGGGTGATACAAACAAGTTTCACAATTTGCCACTGTTATTTGGGATCAAAAAGCTATTCTAAGCCGCCCAGGAGGGGCCGGGTTATGCAAAGAAGACTCACCAGAAAGAAGCCCAAGACCAAGCATGAAGATGGCGGTTCAATAAAGGGCCTAAGGCTCACAGGCGACTTAAGGCCCGTCGTAGTAAACCGCCGTAATGGCATGACTTGTATCATAAGGTAGATTTAACTAGTCACCGAGTCGGACACTGTTTATAAGCCGGCTGGGACTCTGTAAGCCGCAGGGCGTCAACCCATGTATATAAGGGGACGACCTGCTGGCGGCTTAGAGCAGAAAACAACTCATCGAGAGCCGGGCATAGCATATCTCGCTCCCTGGTCATCGAAACATCAATACCAACCCAACTAGACGTAGGCCTTACCTTCACCGTAAGGGGCCGAACTAGTATAAACCTCTCGTGTCCCTTGTCCCAATTAACCCCTTCAAGCTTCCTAGTTGCGATGGCTCCACAACTAAGTTCTTTCACGAGGACATCTGACATGACAATTCCACGACATGTAGTCCCAGAAGAGATGATAAAGCACTCACTGGAATCACTCAATAGTATATATTTTTGTGCACTTCAAATGTATGGTTGAAATCACTCTTGTTTACCAGTGGTGAGATTATATCAAGAGATTATCAAGAACTTCCAGCAGAGTTAAAGCACTAGCTGGGATACAGTTCATTGTAAAATGTATGATTGGCACAACATGATCCCTGTTTGCACAAGTAGGAACAAGGTGAAACCTTCAATAGCCTAGTGAGAAAGGATAGAAAGACATTAGCATATTACACTAACAGTAGCATCAAATTCATGATGGACAATACGCAAAACATTGCCTCATTGAACCAATGGCAATAAATTGACATGCAAAACAATAGCACTATTATGTCATGAAACTACCAAGATTTCCTCCCTGCTCCAACACATGATTCACCTGCACAGACACATATACACACGGACATGATTCACCATAGGGTGCTACTTAAGATTTGTTTAACTCCGACAGGAAAAATAAGCAGCAATAAATTAGTGCTACTTAAGTACTCCTAATTAATTAAGTGACCTTGCAGGAGAGACAACAGAAGTGGAAGGGCTGCCTGGAGGATCGTCTCACATGTAAGGTAGACGTTGCCGGAGCCCTTGAATGGCCTCGACTGAGGCCTCGGCTTTGGCAAGATCACCTTGGCATTGTTGATCATGTAGAGCTGGGTCACAGATGCATCCAGAATCCAGTTAATTAGTATGATGTGTCATCAACCCAAGTACTACTCCGCTGCATTTCTCTATCTATCTCTATTGTACTCTTATCTACTCTACTCTTATAAAAACCAGAGTTGGTCATGATGGTGTGCCTGCCATCCTGCAATATAGGCCGTCCGATTTATATCTGACAGATAGGAAGGAAACTATGGCAATTTTGCAAAAAGGTACCCACACCCCTCTCCACATTTGCAAATAAGGCATTCCCTCGTTCATCCTTTTCCCTCACAAGATAAACTACTCATACAAATGCATCTTGATGTTACGTGCAATGCACGGGCATCTTCCTAGTCTTCCAAGTAAATTAAGACAAGTAGCAACACAGCAATACAATACCACCAGCAAGATGTCGGGATAACATAGGACGGTACCATCGTGTGATCTCCATTTCCTCTTTACTCTTCTTCTTCCTCCTCTTCATGTTCTGTTTCTCTTTTTCCTCACCAGTGAAACCAAGTACATGATTGGCCTTCTATTTTAGAATTCATTTTGTCAGTGAGGGAGTACAAGTGTACTAGTAAACAATAGCATTATTTTCTCATGGCAGTCACAAAATAGAGATGAACACATGCATTAAATATCATTCTTACCTAAAGGAAGGTTATGGTGCCAATATGGATGATGAGGATTCGAACACAGATCTCCCTTTGTGCAGTTCCACCGAAATGAACCGACGGTTCCATTCTGACATTCTAGGTAAACAGCACAAAAGTCACTTCTTTTAAGAAGTGTTTTGTGTAGTGCACCAAAAGGTCACAATAGCAACAAGGTGAAATGGATATCCCTGTTTGCACAAAAAGCTACAGAGGAAACAGTCAGAGTCTCAAACAATTACAGGCAAAAACAATTGGCTAAACTTGTCATGGCTTATAACAGTGGCATGGCTTCATTTTACCAGGGGCATTAGATTAAGAATAGCTAAATATTTGGTATAAGGGCATGGGACAGTGGGTGCACCAGCAGTCCAGCACCATGTACCTAAACCGGGGCATAAATTGGTAATTCAGAGTTTGTTGCCCCGAGAAACAAACATCCAAGAAACATATCTGGGTTGGTCCCATTTTTGTTCACTCTAGCCACCTACTCCTATGTGTGGATAACAAATCTAGTCCTGGTCATACCACTGTGTATAGCGTTTTCCCTGTATTTCCCTTTTCGACCAAGAGACCGGTTGGATGGCTAGTCTGTACTACTTTCACCCCCTTTCCTTCCTATTTGTACCAAGTCCGATGTACATACTAAATTCCCCCTCCCCTTTATTTCTTGTTTCAACCAAGTACAAGATTAGACTCCATGAAGTAGCTTTACCTCTAACAATAGAAAGGTGATGTCGGACCATCCGATCAAGATGGGCTGACAGGTAGAAAATGATGCGCATGCAGTGACGTAGTGAGCGGGGGAAGTAGAGCTAGGCCGGTTTTGAAGGAAGATATACCTGAAGGTCGTCGGGATGTGGATAGGTGGGTGGTGGGAGGCCGGATCCTCCCACACTAGGGCAACGACGAAGGGACCAGAGGACCTACTCGGCCAGAGATAACAGTGTGGCCGGCTGTGGTTCTCTTCCCTCGCTGTCGATGACGGCCTAAACGCTGCCCCTCCTCCCCTTCACCAGCGGAGGGGGATACGTCCGGATCTGTAACCAGCGGTGAGGATAGAAAGACATTGTTGCCACCGCTATCTTGTTTAGATCTGGAGAGGATGAGAGTGTGTGAATAGATCAACCCTAGCAAGCAAGCGCGGAGGCTCCGACCTATATATATATATATATATATACGTATAGTGGGGTAGTTATTTTTTTCACTCCATCAAAACAATCGTTTAAAACTGTGTACGTGCCAGGTCGCCGTTTTTTTGAGTTGTTGATTGTTTTTGAGATAGCTACCCGCTTATTCCAAGTGGTGTTACGGTGTGCTAGGTCGCACTTTGTATCGTTCAAAGTCTAGTACTAGACCCTCCATTAAATGAACAACCACCGCCTCTTAAAATTTGTGAACAAGCCCATGGCTAAAATTATCGGAAACGTGGGCTGCCCCAACATGCATTATTATTTCTATTTTCTATGTGGGAGTATCCTCAAAAAAATGTGAGAGTACAATATTTATTGGGCCCCTTTGTAATTTGTGCTAAATTTTGACCAAAGATTTAACTGATAAAATGTTAGTGCATGTTAACAAAAATTATATCCTTTAATTCATATTTGAACATAGTTTTCAATGATGTAATTTTTTGTGACATGCATGAACATTTGGTTAGTTAAATTTATAGTCAAAATTTGGCACATATTATCCTACGGACCA
This sequence comes from Triticum aestivum, assembly GCF_018294505.1. Taxonomy (NCBI): domain Eukaryota; kingdom Viridiplantae; phylum Streptophyta; class Magnoliopsida; order Poales; family Poaceae; genus Triticum; species Triticum aestivum. The sequence continues at coordinate 214,208,459 of NC_057807.1, read as the reverse complement.
ATAAACCAGGATGGAGCTCCTCGTCTGTCGTCCAAACTACTACTGGAGTATATGATGAGCCACTCTATCTACATGCTGGACATCAAAGCATCCGGGCCCGCATGCCATCCTCCAAATCACAGCGAGGTACTATAGTCAAGACTCACTGGTCACCCCGATGTGGCCGGACTGAGCTTCAGTGACTAAACTGCAGGTGCAGTTGCGTAACTGACATGTGGCCCAGATGCCTGCTGGGCCCATGTGTCAGTGACCCAACCGCACCTACAGTTAAGTAACTGAAGCAACGTCCCACCGTCATAACATGTCATATCACAAAACCCACACCTTTACCAGCAGTGGTAAAGTGGCCTTGAAGTTGGACTGTATGAAGCAACCATCATTTCACTGGAACGCTCGTTGAAGCACTTTGTCCCCTTTCTTGAAGAAAACCTCACTCCAGGCTACTCGCTTCTTCCATTTTTCTTCTGTACCGACGAAGGAAAGGTGGGTGAATCAGTGATGCTACTATATTTTCATTCCAAGAATCTTCTTTTCAGGAAGCACCGACCGATTCTCACAGCTTATTCTTTTCCCGTTTTCATTGCGATTGTGGTTTCCTTTCGATTGCTTTTTGTTTGTGAGTTCATTGATGGATCCTGGAGCACTAGGCAAAGAGTTGCCGGCGGACAACCCACTCAAGACAGAGATCTCCAGGAAGTGAGCACCGACCAATGAGTTGACCATGTTGGCGGGCCAACCCATGGAGATGAAGAACTCCAAGAAACAAGCACTGGCCGAAGAGTTGACGATGTTGGCGGACGAACTCCTCAAAGAAACCAGGAAGAACAGCAAGGGCCCCACCGTGCCTACCCCAGAAACTCTAATGGCCACCTATGAGAGTCTCAAGGCCGAGTTTGAGGAGATAGTCGCCGTTGAGAAGCAGTATTTCCCTGGCAAGGCTATGGCCCTCATCAAGGACGAGGAGATGGCCCTCGGAGTGATGGGACCCCCCGGTGAGCTGCATAAGGTAAAAAATTATGGCTTACCATAGTTGTGGTTTTTGATTATTTGCAATGTGCTTGCTAATATGTTAGGGTTGTGCAGGTGCCGGTGGACGTCCTTGATGATTTTGATGTCGCGGTCCGTCCTATGGACAACGCCCAAGAGATCGTTTTCGATGTCGCGGTCCGTCCTGTGGACATCGCCCCAGAGATCGATTCCGATGCCGCTGTCCATCCTATGGACATCGCCCCAGAGATCGATTCCCATGCCGCTGTCCGTGCTGTGGTCATTGCCCGAGAGATCGATGACAAGAAATAGTTGGTCGCGCTAATCCTTCGGGGTAGTTTGCATTGTGTTTAGTTACCAGAATGATGTGTGTTATCAAACCATCTTAGGGCTAGTGCATTGTCTTGTGTGGGCGGTACTTGCTACTTTTGTTTGATAGTGAATCATACGAAACCCTCTCTGAGTTATGGAAACATATGTATCCTCACCAGCTTTTGATGTAATATATGGCATGCTTAGATGTAAGTTTGAACTGTTTATCATATCAGCATGGCTTGTTTGATGATTCTTGGTGTTAGTAGGCTAGCTACTGTGCGAGCTATAGTACTTGCAAAACACTCACCGAAGAGAAAGGTTGGGACTGATGAGCTTGTGGTACGCTTATAGGTCTGATCCTTCGTCGATCGGCCAATAATCCAGGCTCCTAAAATTGTAGGCTTAGCGATCGATCACACAATAGTCGACACAGATACATTCATGCCTCATTTGGTTCATAGGGTAGGAAAATCGTAGCAATAGGAAAGTCATAGGAAATGAGATGACATGTATCTTAAATCCTATGAGTAGGAATAGGAAAGGAGATGCCCTTTGATTCACATCATTGGATTTATTCCATTGAATCTAGGCTAATGTTTATTTTCCTATGAAATGTGGAGGATAGGAAGAATTCCTCCATAGGAATATGATTCCATTCCTATAAACCAAAGGGCTCTACAGAAATTTTTCCTATAGAAATCCTATCCTATGAAATTCCTACAAGATTCCTCTAAACCAGAGGCCTCACATTAATAGCCAGCAAAATCAGCACGTACTTGTAACATGCGTGAATGTGTAATTTTTTTGTTGGAAGTGTGAATGTGTAGTGACGTCGTACTTTCGGAGTGGCTACAGAGAGTGTGTATGTGTGCTAGAGGGGTTGTGGGATGGAGAGAGAGATATAGAGAAAGAAATACCCTCTTTCTACTCCTAATCGTTAGATTGACAAAGGATATTTTTTGAGAACACAAAATCATAGCAGTACAGAGACGTATTCCCTCCGTTCCAAAATAGATGACTCAACTTTGTACTAACTTTGAAATGGAGGGAGTACAAATCCTAGGCGGGCTAGTTTGGCCTAATGGGTTTCAGTGATATGACGTGCTACAGTGCCGCCCAGTCTTCGCGTGTGGTAGCAGTATTGCGGGTACAGTAAGTTTTCTTGAAGAAGCGGAATTCAATGAAGTCATGATGATTCCTTCGTCCGACCAACTTACAGTGGGAAAGGTTGGGCCTGCGCTACGACTGGGGTGGACCGGGATAATTTTGTGCATGGCAGGTGGACTAGGATGGTCAACGTCCCACATGTTAGCGAATGAAAGTATTCTTTCCGATATAGAGGACGAGCAGCGAGTATTCATTGTTCATCTCTACTCTTATAAAAAGCAGAGTTGGTGATGATGGTGTGCCTGCCATCCTGCAATATAGGCCATCCGGTCTATATCTAACGGATAGGAAGGGAACTATGATAATTTACCCGCACTCCTCTCCACATTTGCAGATAAGGCCTTCCCTCATTCATCCTTTTCTCCCACAAGATAAACTACTCATACAAATGCATCTTGATGTTCCGTGCAACGCACGGGCATCTTGCTAGTTTTTGATGAAAGCTATTGTCTCCATTGTTACGACGGAGGAGTGTGAAACACGGCAGCCCAGTGAACTTGGCATGTGCACAATGCCCTCCTTCCTCATGTACTACCATAGTGTTGACTATAAGGTTGGCTATAAGGTTACAACTTTTTCTCACTTTCTCTCTATCTATTTCCTCTCAAATGCTTTTTACCTTTCTTTTTTAGACACATTTGTTTTTTATACCTCTTTTTTTAGAATTAGTTTTTTATACCTAGGAGCACGTCTAGAGACGGGCTCTTGCAGTGCCCACTCCTTGACTTTGTCAATGCCTATCTCTCCTCCACATAAGCGGGCTTATAGCCCAGTATTTTTCTATTACTACTTGCCATGAATGAGGGCAGCTGGCGTCTGAGGGGGAGTGCGCATGGGAGGGGGAGGGGTTTTCTGGTGGGCCAGAGTGGTCAGAAGCGGGCTTGGAAGCGGTCCGGACTCCCGCATGGCCCACCTCACATTATCACCATATATTTCTTGGAGTCCGTGCATGGAGGGCGGGTGATATCTTCTCCCTCACCCGTCTCTCTCTTCTCAGCCGACGCCCGTCGAGCGATTAGATTTTGGCTATCAACTGTTTATTCAATTGCAGTCCCACATGTCAGTTAAAATGCAAGACAACGCGTGTCCCCTCAAGTGAGCAGCGTGCGAGCCGGACTGTCGGGGGTGCAACGCGAACGCGACGCGTACGAGTCGTAAGTGTGCCGCCTTTTCCTTTTGAACTTGCAAAGTGTAACATTTTCGTGTGATCGATCGATAGAAATCCAGAACAAAATGATGAGAGCGGGGCTTTCCCGCGCTTTAGGCGGGCTAGTTTGAGTGACATGACATGCTACAGTGTCGTCCACTTGCTCCATTTTTATGTAAGCAAGAGTCTACACTCTTACATTGGAGGAGTGCGAAACATGGCGGATCTTATTTAGATCGAGGGATAACTGTTACCTGTGAAATAATGGATCACTGTTAGCGATTATAGCATGAAGGTTAGGGCATCTCCAGCGCTGGCCCACAAATTTACACCAGCATCTGTCTGAGGGCGCTGATGCCAGAGGATGTCATTCAATGTTGCCCGCATATCTTTTGACAACTATATGAACTAACCGGACGAAATTCGTGCAAACAAAGCAAATTTTAAATTAACCAGATGAAATTCATTACATCTTGAAAACTTTTCCTATAAGGTGGATGAAATTTATTACATATTTCGCACAAACCGTACTATAACCTACTATAACCTAATCTAAATGATCGCAGGCGCCTGGCGACCATGTCCGGCCATGAGCCCCGAGAACGCCAGCCATTGCCTTTGCCTCCTCCTCATCCGCCTCGGCTTTGTCCAGCTCTGCCTCAATAATCTCCTCTTCTGGAGCACAAGGTTCTGCAGATTCCCACCTCCACATCGCCGTCAAGCGGCTAATCGGCCGTCGATGTTTACCCCACCAAGCTTGGCGTCAACTGAGTGGAGGAGCGATGGCCTTCCTAGGACCAGAGCAGCAGCGATCTACCGTGTACTAATCTTCCTCGCTGCCGGCTGCGCCCGTGCATGCGCGCTGGCTTCGTGGTCGTGGAGGCGGAGGACGGCCAAGGGGAGCCGGCGATCTCCTTCGTCTGCTCCTGTGATAGTACGTCCAAGAGAGCTTTGGAGTGCGCCTGGAGCGAAGCCGCCGATCTCCTTTTTCTGCTCCAGCGATAATACATCCAAGAGAGCTTTGGAGCGCCAAGAGGCCATGGTTGGAGTGGTGCCGATAGAAGGAAGGGACCTGATGAGAATGAGTGTGGGTCTTTGGCTATGGCTGAGAGCTGGGGCTTAGTTTAATATAGCGGGCGAATGGCAATGAGCCGCGGCAGACGAATGGACAGCTGGCGCCGGAGTAGGTTCGTTGGCAGCCGCGTGTCATTAATGTGGGCGGTGGACGGAAGGATGGCCGTGGTGTCGTTAACGCGGAGCAGTCGCTTGCACTGGGATGCCGCACGGGTGGCGCTCTCTCGGACGTCGCATTGTTGCAATGCCAGTGCCAGTGAGATGTCGCGTCGGACGTGAATGCGGACGCTGCTTCAGTGACTTAACTACATGTGTAGTTGGGTCACTGACATGTGGGCCCAACAAGCATCTGGCCCGCATGTCAGTGACACACCAACTGCACCTGCAGTTAAGTCCCGTGAATACGGCATTGACGTTCTAGAGAGACGGTGACCGTTACAGGCGGGAAGCGTGCACTAGTGATGGGAGGGGTTTCGGTAGGCCAGGGCGGTCAGACGCTGGCGTGGTGGTAAAATGTGAACTCATGGATGACGAGCCTTTGAAGCGTATGCAACATGTATTGACAACCAGGCGTCCATGCAACAGCTCTTATCGCCAGCTAGCCTTCGACGACCACCATTAGACACCACACAACCATGCATAACATACGAATAATGGACGAATCGATCAAACACACACTCGTGTGCAGTGGCACTATGATCGGTCGCTCACGATACATATATAGGTACCATAGTACCCTCTCTAGCTAGGCTATTTTATAGATTGTCATTGTGATGGATGATATACATGAGCAAGGTGCCGAGTGACATCGTCGCGTCGTGTGCAGAGCCATGGCTAATGTCGAGCAGCTCGGCGCCCAAGCACGAGTATGAAAATTGGTGTTGAGCCAGGTGAATACATGCTAGGTGTTCGCGGAGGCCGCCAGCAAACGTCTAAACAGTAATGTCAGGCACCGCCGGGGCGCACAGGTGACGGGCTCGCCGTTTGTGTTGCGCCATGAGCAGGACTTTGATTAAGAGGGCATGTGCATGCATTAGCATGGTTTGACAGTGTGAGTGTCTGCACGCATACATGCTACTTGCCTCTATGGATGGTGTGCGCTAATGTGTGCATCACATATAATATAATAAAATTGGGTTTTGCATTTAACGCAAAGTATTTCATTTTCATTTGGCTGACGAGTTATTTGCAGCGACGAGTCTGTGGTTTGATTCCTCGCAGACGCATAATTTTGGTTTTTATTTCTTTCTCCACTGACAGGTAGGCCCGCATAGATAGATAAATACAGAACACGAGCTGATGAGGCGCATGCGGACTATTTGACTGGTCAACCAGACAAATACGGAGCTATACGCTGAGCCAGTGACCGTATACTCACCATATCTCGTATACAATGATCAAAGTGAGCTATCAAGACAAGTTTGATGACCTCCAATGCATTTTACTCGGTAATAAATGACCAAAATTGAAGGGGAATCCAAATTTCCTTCATCTTCTGTCCTTGAGCTCTTCACAAACCAATGCACTATACGGTTGTCCGCCCACTCCACCCCAGAGCTCTCGCCAAGCGCCGTTCATGCCACCGTGCCGCACACTAACCGGTAAGGAAGCGATGGCATCCCGCTGCGCCGAGATCCCCGCCGCCCACGACTGCACACAAAATGGTAGGGAAGCGATGGCATCCCGCCATGCCGAGTTCATCGCTGCTCGTGACCTCACACTTGCGTGGGCGGAATTTGAAGCTGCCAAGGACGAATGGGCGGTAGAGCAAGAGGCGGCCAAAGCCGCATAGAGGGAGCGGAAAAGGCAGAAAGCACTCAAGAAAAGAGAGGCCCTCCGCCGCAAGAAAGAAAGAGGACACACAAGCTACTGCAGAGAGGTCGGCGGAGATCCAAACATGGTGGTGTGTTGCCGACAAAGCCGGGAAGGAGAACGACGACGTCTGGCCAGCATGTGAGAAGTAGTAGTACTAGTAGTTAGTGTGTGTGTGTCTGTGTCGCCCGTACGTTTGTTTAATTAATTACAAGCATGTACCAGTACTAGTTGCTACTGTAGTTTTTAGAGCTAATTACCAGTACATTAGCCTAGACTCAATGGAAAAATTCCTATCCTATGCATCAAATGGCATCTCTTTCTCTATAGGAATTGAGATGCATGTCATCTCACTTCCTATGATTTTCATATTCCTATAAAATTCCTATCCTATGAACCAAAGGAGGCCTTTGCTGGAGTATAGTACTACAATAGCTAGCAGTACTGCTAGTATAGTAGTTTTCTTCAAGAAGCGGAATTCAACGAAGTCATGATGGTTCTTTTGTCCGAGCAACTTCATAGTGGGAAAGGTTGGGCCTGTGATTTGACGACTCATTAGTCACTATTACCGCGGCACGATGACCGGGGTGGCTCTCCCTTGGAGTTCTGCGTGCATGGCAAGTGGCACTACTGCAGGATGCTGCTAACGTGACACTACGATCAGACCCTTCGACGAAACTGTGTGTGATGCAATAATCGCAAATGGTGGTGTAAAAGAACCGTCGAAAAAGGTGCAAAACGTTTGCGATGCCGGAGCCATCAAACACGGTTCAGATTTTAGTTGCGTGTGCGATGAAGGGCATACGATTCAGTTCAATGAACTGCTTGCGATGTGGCGGATTAAAAGAAATGGGATGAAGGCATGTGCAATATACAACATATGGTTCACTCAGATGAACTGTTTGTGATAAGGAGGAACAATAGAAACGGGCAGCTAGATAAAGGTGAGTGCAATTGAGGGCATATGCTTCATAAGGATTAACTGTTTGCGATTAGGAAACATAACAGAAATGGGTCAGCCAGATCAAAGTGTCTGCGATTGATGGCATACACTTCACACGGATGAACTGTTTGTGATCAGCCAGAACAAACTAAAACAGTTAGATAGATCACCGTTTGTGCGCTAGATGGGCACACACATTCTAATTAAAAGAAGCGTGTGCGATGGTAATAACGAGCGCGCACAGTTGTTGGAACAAGACGTGTGCTCACATTGCCTATTGCAGTGCACCCTATGGTGCAAACGCCACATACGTGGCCGAGAAGGCGTACATGCCCATGTTACGCCTTCCGGGAATAGTGCCACACTTATAACCGTCAGTAAATTTTGAGCCTGTGTCCTGTCACATTCCAAATTGCAAACCTGTTCACACCGATCGAAACCTAAATGGTTTCCCACTTAGGAGCGTATTAGTACTCGGTTATAAATACTACTACTCCAAGATGACTGCACATTCCTCCTCAACTCCTCATCCACAAAAACAAACAAGTCATTCATCATCGTTCCCTTGTGTCAGATGGCCAGTGTGAGTTCTGGGTCGAGAGATTGCCACCAGGGAGATGCGAGCATGGAAGCGGAAGCACGAGAGATGTCCCGCCTCGCCACGAACGCAGATGGCATGTCCTGCCGCGTGGCCGTAGCAGCACAGAGGTCCCGCTGCGCCGTCGATGCGGCAGACTAGTCGGGCCGCGCCGCGGAAGCAACAGAGATGTCCTCCCGCGCTGTGACGACCTGGTAAAATGTCTCGCGGGCAGGCGAGGAGTCTTACAGGTGCATGCATGCGATCATCCATAGCCAGATGGATCATATCTCTGGATGGGCAAGGTTGCAGGACGACACAAAAGCCTCTTTTTAACATGCTACCGGCGTCATCCGACAACTAAATGAGAGCAATGTGAAGCTCCGAGCCGAGCGCGACCTGCTAAGGGCGAAGATCGTCGGAAGTGCGGAGTAGCAGGAGGAGACCACTGTCTTGTTTATGAGGACCGGTGTCATCATCGAGAAACTTATGGACGAGAATGTCATGCCGCGCATCGGGCGCAGAAGGCTAGTGGAGGAATCCGTGGATGCTCTCAAGCAACATCTTGAGGACAAGAAAGAGCTCACACCGCTCGCCGAGGAGACTAGTTCCCACGGCCTGCAGCAACGCATCAAGAAAGTAGAGATCAGCGAGCCAGATTGTTGTATTCCTTCTTCTTTTCCCTTGTGTATTTCGGGCGTTGCCGCATGTGGCTTTTTTTTAATTATGTTCCTTTTTTGCGGGGATTTTAATTATGTTCCTAAATATGTAAGACAATTATTATCCACTGTCATCGTCCTTATATTCATCATGCTTGCTATAACTCGCAGTCGATGCTATATAGGTCCGTCGGATCTTACATCAATATCCGTGCAAAACTTTCTTTTTAGATTTTCATTTTTCTCTCTTAAATCTCAGTCTAGTGAGACATATAGCCACGCCATAGAACAAGGGCTCGGGCGCCATTAATGGAGACATTGGGAGGGAGGTGCGTGGCGGGTAGAGGTCAAAGGGCTCTCCTGCCAATGAGCACGCGCGGGGGTCTGATCACACGTCTCCCGTACTCAAATAGCTACCCCGCACGGCACATCCTAGTGAATAAAAAAAGGGGACGCGTGGCGGCATGTAATTGGTAAGTAGAACGCCCACGGTTTCAATAATACTTGTGTTTCCGATTTGTAGTGTGACAACACTTGTTCCAGGATGACTTTGTTGATTGTTAATTTGTGCGCCTTCGCAACGAACAAAAAAGTTACCATAGCATGTTGGTGCCATGTCATGACACCATGCCAAGTTTCATGATTTTCAGGCGTGTTTTGGATTTACAGGAATTAAAAAACCAAGTTTCTCAATCTTTTCGGCCGAACCACAACACCCACATGTTTGAATTTCATTCCTATTTCTTGCATGGGACCTATAAATTCACCCAAGTACACACATGTGATTTTTCAACCAACTTTGGTGCACTGGAGCATGTGCTTGTAGTTCAAATTTGAATTATGCATATTAAATGCCCAGAAACTCAATTAATGCATAAAAATGCCAAACAATCCTGGAATAATTCCAAAATTTAGCACGATACTTCCATTTGGTCTTATATGCCTTGGAAAAAATTAAGGCGGGAGAAGGCAGTGTACGTATGTCGTTTCGCACATGGAGGTGACACGTGCCCTCTCGAAACCACGAGCCTTCTTGAGGGAAGCTCCGGTTTGCAAGAAGCTTACACCAAAGCTTGTCCAAATTCGGCCAAATAATTTACCGCAACATGTTGGTGCCATGTCATGACACCATGCCAAGTTTCATGATTTTCAGGCGTGTTTTGGATTTACAGGAATTAAAAAACCAAGTTTCTCAATCTTTCCGACCGAGCCGCGACGCCCACATGTTTGATTTTCATTCCCATTTCTTGCATGGGACCTATAAATTAACCCAAATACACACATGTGATTTTTCAACCAACTTTGGTGCACTGAAGCATGTGCTTGTAGTTCAAATTTGAATTATGCACATTAAATACCCAAAAACTCAATTAATGTATAAAGAGGCCAACGAACCCGGAATAATTCCAAAATTTAGCACGATACTTCTATTTGGTCTAATCTGCCTGTGTAAAAAATAAGGCGGGGGAAGGCAGTGTACGTATGTCATTTCGCACACGGAGGTGACACATTCCCTCTCGGAACCACGAGACTTCTTGAGGGAAACTCCGGTTTGCTAGAAGCTTACACCAAAGCTTGTCCTAATTCGGCCAAAAAAATTACTGCAGCATGTTGGTGCCATGTCATGACACCATGCAAAGTTTCATGATTTTCAGGCGTGTTTTGGATTTGCAGGAATTAAAAAACCAAGTTTCTCATTCTTTCCGGCCGAGCCACGACGCCCATATGTTTGAATTTCATTCTCATTTCTTGCATGGGACCTAGAAATTCAGCCAAGGACACACATGTGATTTTTCAACCAACTTTGGTGCACTGGAGCATGTGCTTGTAGTTCAAATTTGAATTATGCACATTAAATGCCCATAAACTTAATTAATGTATAAAAAGGCCAAACGAACCCGGAATAATTCCAAAATTTAGCATGATACTACTATTTGGTCTAATCTGCCTCTGTAAAAAATCAAGGCAGGAGAAGGCAGTGTACATATGTCGTTTCACACACGGAGGTGACATGTTGCCTCTCGGAACCACAAGCTTTCTTGAGGGAAGCTCCGATTTGCAAGAAGCTTACACCAAAGCTTGTCCCAATTTGGCCAAAAAAATTACCGCAGCATGTTGGTGCCATGTCATGATACCATGCCAAGTTTCATGATTTTCAGGCATGTTTTAGATTTACAGGAATTAAAAAACCAAGTTTCTCAATCTTTCCGGCTGAGCCACGACGCCCACATGTTTGAATTTCATTCCCATTTCTTGCATGGGACCTATAAATTCACCCAAAGACACACATGCGATTTTTCAACCACCTTTGGTGCACTGAAGCATGTGCTTCTAGTTCAAATTTGAATTATGCACGTTAAATGCCCAGAAACTCAATTAATATATAAAAAAGGCCAAATGAACCAGGAATATTTCCAAAATTTAGCACGATACTTTTATTTGGTCTAGTCTGCCTGTGTAAAAAAATGAAGGCGGGAGAAGACAGTGTACATATGTCATTTCGCACACGGAGGTGACACGTTCCCTCTCGTAACCACGAGCCTTTTTGAGGGAAGCTCCGGTTTGCAAGAAGCTTACACCAAAGCTTGTCCCAATTCGGCCAAAAAAATTACCGCAGCATGTTGGTGCCATGTCATGGCACCATGCCAAGTTTCATGATTTTCAGGCGTGTTTTGGATTGACAAGAATTAAAAAACCAAGTTTCCCAATCTTTCCGGCCGAGCCACGACGCCCACATGTTTGATTTTCATTCCCATTTCTTGCATGGGACCTATAAATTCACCCAAAGACACACATGTGATTTTTCAACCAACTTTGGTGCACTGAAGCATGTGCTTATAGTTCAAATTTGAATTATGCACATTAAATGCCCAGAAACTCAATTAATGTATAAATAGGCCAAACGAACCCGGAATAATTCCAAAATTTAGCATGATATTTCTATTTAGTCTAATTTGCCTGTGTAAAAAAATTAAGGTGGGAGAAGGTAGTGTACGCATGTCATTTCGCACATGGAGGTGACACGTTCCCTCTCGGAACCACGAGCCTTCTTGCGGAAAGCTCTAGTTTGCAAGAAGTTTACACCAAAGCTTGTCCCAGTTCGGCCAAAAAAAAATACCGAAGCATGTTGGTGCCATGTCATGACACCATGTCAAGTTTCACGGTTTTCAGGCGTGTTTTGGATTTACAGGAAATAAAAAACCAAGTTTCTCAATCTTTCCGGCCGAGCCACGATGCCCACATGTTTGAATTTCATTCCCATTTCTTGCATGGGACCTATAAATTCACCCAAAGACACACATGTGATTTTTCAACAAACTTTGGTGCACTGGAGCATGTGCTTGTAGTTCAAAATTGAATTATGCACATTAAATGCCCAAAAACTCAACTAATGCATAAAAATGCCAAACAAACCCGGAATAATTCCAAATTTGAACACGACACTCATGTACTAGTTGCATTTTCACTGTACGTAAATGTTCTAGCAATTCAAACATCATCCTTTCCCTCCGTAACACCATTTTGCCTTTGAAACCATAATGAAAAAATTAGGTATACCACAAACAGTTTACTAGAAAGAATCGTGTGGGATGCGATATAAAATATCTTGGCGCACCGTCTTGTTTGGCCTACGCAGGAAGCTTCCTTGTCTAAAGTCCACCGCTCCCGCTTGAACCACACTTGCGCGCCAGTTACTCGCGGCACCGAGCGAAATTTTTTGCCACCGCGGAAATATCTATCTCCCCGCCCCCTCCCTCCCACCAAAAGCCACATTTCCACTGTTCCTCCTTGCTTTCCAAGTTCAAACCTTCACTGCTACTTACTGGCAGCTCAGTCTCCTCACCGGCGACCCTTCTTCTTGCAGCGCCGCCTCCTCGCCAGCTACCCTTGTTCTTGCAGCGCCGCCTCCTTGCCGGCGACTGAGTGAGTCCTGGATTAGGGGGTCCCCAGGTGTCCGCGCTATATGACGTGGGCTGGACTGGAGGGCCGTGAAGATACAAGATAGAAGGCTTTCCCCCGTGTCCATATGGGACTCTCCTTTGCATGGATGGCAAGCTTGGCGTTCGGATATGAAGATTCCTTTCTCTGTAAACCGACTTTGTACAACCTAGGCCCCTCCGGTGTCTATATAAACCGGAGGGTTTAGTCCATAGAGGAAATCACAATCATGCAGGCTAAACATCTAGGGTTTAGCCATTACGATCTCGAGGTAGATCAACCCTTGTAACCCCTATACTCATCAAAGTCAATCAAGCAGGAAGTAGGGTATTACCTCCATTAAGAGGGCCCGAACCTGGGTAAACATCGTGTCCCCTGCCTCCTGTTACCTTTGATCCTCAGACGCATAGTTCGGCCCCTACCCGAGATCTCCCGGTTTTGACACCGGCATTGGTGCTTTCATTGAGAGTTCCTTTGTGCTGTCGACCGAAGGTTCAATGGCTCGTTCAATCATCTACAATGATGCTGTTTCGGGGGAGACCCCCCCCCCCGGTTAAATTTTCGTATTCGGCAGCTTCGCATTGTGTGCCAACTCGAGTGGCCACCTTGAGCATATCGACAGCTATGCCCCTGGTCATCAGCTCAGTTTCGGGAACCTAAACTATGTCGCCGATATCCGAGGAGACTTGATCTTTAAAGGGTTCGCGGCCCCGACCGCCGCTCTGGCCTTAGATCCAGAGCAGACTACCAGGTCCGAAGATGGGAGTCTAGAGCCCACCAGACTCCTGGAAATTATGGAACTTGCTACCAAAGATCTGGAGGGGATGGCGTCATCTCCAAACCCAAAGACAAGCTGACCTCCCCTTGTCGCTAAAGTGCTGGATGCTACCTCTTGAGCACTGCTTTGGTTTTCCCTTGAAGAGGAAAGGGTGATGCAGCAAGGTATCAATCCAGTAGGAGGCTCCACAGAAGTCCCTCGTACCTACACAAACAAACAAGAACCTTGCAACCAACGCGATAAAGGGGTGGTCAATCCCTTCACGGTAACTTGCGAAAGTGAGATCTGATAGAGATATCAAGATAAGATAAATATTTTTGGTATTTTTATGATAGATTGGAAAGTAAAGATGCAAATAAAAGTAGATGGGAAACTTATATGATAAAAGATAGATCCGGGGGCCATAGGTTTCACTAGTGGCTTCTCTCAAGATAGCGTAAGTACTACGGTGGGTGAACAAATTACTGTCGAGCAATTGATAGAAAAGTGCATAGTTATGAGAATATCTAGGAATGATCATGTATATGGGCATCACGTCCGCAACAAGTAGATCGAAACGATTCTGCATCTACTACTATTACTCCACACATAGACCGACTCCTGCCTGCATCTAGAGTATTAAGTTCATGAAGAATAGAGTAACGCATTAAGCAAGATGACATGATGTAGAGGGATAAACTCAAGCAATATGATATAAACCCCTTCTTTTTATCCTCGATGGCAACAATACAATACGTTCCTTGCTGCCCCTGCTGTCATTGTGAAAGGACACCGCAAGATTGAACCCAAAGCTAAGCACTTCTCCCATCGCAAGAAAGATCAATCTAGTAGGCCAAAACAAACTAATAATTCGAAGAGACTTGCAAAGATAACCAATCATACATAAAAGAATTCAGAGGAGATTCAAATACTTCTCATAGATAAACTTGATCATAAACCCACAATTCATCGGATCTCGACAAACACACCGCAATTAGAGTTACATCGAATAGATCTCAAAGAAAATCGAGGAGAACTTTGTATTGAGATTCAATGAGAGAGAAGAAGCCATCTATTTACTAACTATGGACCCGAAGGTCTATGGTAAACTACTCACAACTCATCGGAGAGGCCTTGGAGATGATGTAGAGGCCCTCCATGGTCGATTCCCCCTTTGGCGGAGCGCCGCCGAAGGCTCCAAGATGGGATCTCGCAGATACAAAAGGTTGCAGTGGTGGAAATAGTTTTCTGTGGTGCTCCTGGATGTTTCCAGGGTATGGAGGTATATATAGGCGAAGGAGGTAGGTCAGGGGAGCCACGAGGTGCCCACGAGGGTGGTGGGCGTGCCCTCCGGCCTTGTGGCCTCCTCGGCTGCTTCTTGACATCCACTCCAAGTCTCCTGGATTGTGTTTGTTCCAAAAAGATCGGTCCCAAAGGTTTCATTCCGTTTGGACTCCGGTTGATATTCCTTTTCTTTGAAACACTGAAATAGGCAAAAAAAAATAGCAATTCGGGCTGGGCCTCCGGTTAGTAGGTTAGTCCCAAAAATGATATAAAAGTGTAAAGTAAAGCCCATAAACATCCAAAATGGGTAATATAATAGCGTGGAACAATCAAAAATTATAGATACGTTGGAGACGTGTCAAGCATCCCCAAGCTTAATTCCTGCTCGTCCTCGAGTTGGTAAATGATAAAAACAGAATTTTTGATGTGGAATGCTACCTAGCATATTTCTCAATGTAATCTTCTTTACTGTGGCATGAATGTTCAGATCCAAATGATTCAAAATAATTCATATTGACATAAGAAATAGTAATACTTCAAGCATACTAACTAAGCAATCATGTATTCTCAAAATAACACGACGAAAGATAGTTCATCCCTACAAAATCATGTAGTTAGGCTATGTTTCATTTTCATCACACAAAATACTCCCATCATGCACAACACTGGTTTCAGCCAATCAATTGGTTCATACTTTTTAACACGCTTTAGCTTTTTTCAACTCTCACACAATACATGAGCGTGAGCCATGGATATAGCACTATGGGTGGAATAGAATATGATGATGGAGGTTGTGTGGAGAAGACACAAAAGGAGAAAGTCTCATATTGACGAGGCTAATCAACGGGCTATGGAGATGCCCATCAATTGATGTCAACATGTGGAGTAGGGATTGCCATGCAATGGATGCACTAGAGCTATAAATGTATGAAAGCTCAACAAAAGAAACTAAGTGGGTGTGCATCCAACTCGATTGCTCATGAAGACCTAGGGCATTTGAAGAAGCCCATCGTTGGAATATACAAGCCAAGTTCTATAATGAAAAATTCCCACTAGTATATGAAAGTGACAACATAAGAGACTCTCTATATGAAGAACATGGTGCTACTTTGAAGCACAAGTGTGGAAAAGGATAATAACATTGTCCCCCTTTTTTATTTTCCTTTTTTGGGCCTTTCTTTTTTTATTTGGCCTTTATTTTTTTATTGGAATTTTTTTATTTGGCCTTTTTTATAAGGGACAATGCTCTAATAATGATGATCATCACACTTCTATTTATTTACAACTCATGAATTACAACTCGAAACTAGAACAAGATATGACTCTATATGAATGCCTCCGGCAGTGTACCGGGATGGGCAATGAATCAAGAGTGACATGTATGAAAAATGATGCGAGGTGGCTTTGCCACAAAAACGATGTCAACTACATGATCATACAAGGCAATATGACAATGATGATGCGTGTCATGATAAACGGAACTGTGGAAAGTTGCATGGCAATATATCTCGGAATGGCTATGGAAATGCCATAATAGGTAGGTATGGTGGCTGTTTTGAGGAAGATATAAGGAGGTATGGTGGCCATAATAGGTAGGTAAGAGTGTGTATAATCCATGGACTCACATTAGTCATAAAGAACTGATATACTTATTGCGAAAGTTTTATTAGCCCTCAAAGCAAAGTACTACTACGCATGCTCCTAGGTGGGAGGTTGGTAGGAGTTAACCATCGTGCGCCCTCGACCTCCACACAAGGGAAGGCAATCAAAAGAGCACCCCATGCAATAAATTTGTTACACAACTTTTACCATACGTGCATGCTACGGGACCTGCCAACTTCAACACATGTATTTCTCAAATTCATAATTACCCAACTATCATGACTCTAATATTACCACCTTTATATCTCAAAACATTTATCAAGCATCAAATTGATCATAGCATCCAATTCACTTCCTATGATAGTTTTTATTATACCCAACTTGGATGCCCATCATTCTAGGACCAATTTTATAACCATAGAAAATACCATGCTGTTCTAAAAGACTCTCAAAATAATATAAGTGAAGCATGATAGATCAACAATTTCTACAAAATAAAGCCACCACCGTGCTCTAAAAACTATAAGTGAAGCACTAGAGCAACACTATCTAGCTCAAAAGATATAAGTGAAGCACATAGAGTATTCAAATAAATTTAAAATCATGTGTGTCTCTCCCCAAAGGTGTGTACAGAAAGGATGATTTTGGTAAACTAAAAAGTAAAGACTCATATCATACAAGACGCTCCAAGCAAAACACATATCATGTGGTGAATAAAATATAGTCCAAGTAAAGTTACCGATTGACGAAGACGAAAGAGGGGATGCCTTCTGGGGCATCCCAAAGCTTAGGCCTTTGGTTGTCCTTGGATTATCTTGGGGTGCCACGGGCATCCTCAAGCTTAGGTTCTGGCCACTCCTTATTCCATAGTCCATCAAATCATTACCCAAAACTTGAAAACTTCACAACACAAAACTCAACAGGAAATCTCATGAGCTCCGTTAGTGCAAGAAAGAAAAACCACCACATAAGGACTGTAATGAACTCATTATTTATTTATACAAGTGTTAAACCTATTGTATTCCAACTTCTCTATGGTTCATACCCCCCGATACTATCCATAGATGCATCTAAATAAGCAAACAACACATGAAAAACAGAATCTGTCAACAATAGAACAGTCTGTAGCAATCTGTAACTATAGAATACTTATGGAATTCTAAAATTCCTCAAAAAATAGGAAGTCGCATGAAATATGTCTATTGATATACTTCAAAAAGAATCAACCAAAAATCAAGTTCCTGTGATTTATTAAAATTATTCTCGTGTGCACTAAAGTTTTTGTTTTTCAGCAGAATCAAATTAACTATCACCCAAGATGATCCTATAGCTTCTACTTGGCACAAACACTAACTAAAACATAAAACCACATCTAAAAAGAAGCTATATGAAATATTATTTACTAAACATAAGCAAAAAGCAAGAAACAAAAATAAAATTGGGTTGCCTCCCAACAAGCGCTATCGTTTAACGCCCCTAGCTAGGCATAAAAGCGAGAATAGATCTAAGTATTGCCATCTTTGGTATTCAATTCTTCAATGGAACACTTATAACCCTTAGGATTTTCTTTATTTTTAGCAATGATTAAGCTCCTAGGCAAGAAAGCAATAAATTCATTTGTAGCAAAAGGTTCCTTAATGATAGAGAGACAATTGGGATGAACACTTATTGATTTTGGATCAGCATTTTCCTTACTAGAAGATTCACCTTTATTTTTAGGAACATACATAACTTTGGCAATTTTGGTAGGAGGAGTTGGGGTATTTTCACGGATGAAAAGGCAGACTCTAAGTTGGTAATAATATCCTCAAGTTTACCGATTCTTGTAAAATCTAGATCTATTCTTTCATTAACTATTGGTTCTTTCTCCATAAAATTTTTCAAAGTAACTCCAACCCTAGATCCATATTGGGTAATTTGGTTGTGGATCTTCTTATCAAAATTTTCAATTGACTCAACAGTGGCAACTTTATTTTCAATAATTTCAAGCCTTTGCATCACATGTTCCAAAGTTTAAACAGTTCCATTAACCAAAAGAGGTGGTGGGCCAAACAAATATAACATAGCATTATAAGCATAAAAAGTATGGCTACCCAAGAAATCCCCTTCGGTAATGGTATCAAGAATGCATCTATTCCAAGGAGTAATGCCTACATAAAAATTGCGAAGAAGAACGGAAGTAGAAAGCTTCCTAGTAGATCTATTTTGAGCATTGCAAATTCTATGCCAAGCATATTTTAGATTTTCTCCCCACCTTTGTTTAAAATTAAGAACTTCATGCTCGGGAGTGATAATGATGATAGGAGGACTAGCCATGACGACAAGGTAAACGATCTAACACACGAGCACACAAGAGGCAAGCGAAAGAGAGAGGCGAACAGAAAAGAGAGGGCAAAAAAACGGCAAGGGTGAAGTGGGGGAGAGGAAAACGAGAGGCAAATGGCAAATAATGTAATGCAAGGTAGATGAGTTTGTGATGGGTACTTGGTATGTCTTGACTTGAGCGAAGACCTCCCCGGCAACGGCGCCAGAAATCCTTCTTGCTACCTCTTGAGCACTGCCTTGGTTTTACCGCGAAGAGGAAAGGGTGATGCAGCAAAGTAGCGTAAGTATCCAGTAGGAGGCTCCACAGAAGTCCCTCGTACCTACACAAACAAAAAAGAACCTCGCAAACAACGCGATAAAGGGGTTGTCAATCCCTTCACGGTAACTTGCAAAAGTGAGATCTGATAGAGATAATAAGCTAAGATAAATATTTTTTGGTATTTTTATGATATAGATTGGAAAGTAATGATGCAAACAAAAGTAGATGGGAAACTTATATGATAAAAGATACACCCGGGGGCCATAGGTTTCCCTAGTGGCTTCTCTCAAGATAGCATAAGAATTACTATGGGTGAACAAATTACTGTCGAGCAATTGATAGAAAAGTGCATAGTTATGATAATATCTAGGCATGATCATGTATATAGACATCACGTCCGCAACAAGTAGATCGAAACGATTTGGCATCTACTACTATTACTCCACACATCGATCGACTCCTGCATGCATCTAGAGTATCGAGTTCATGAAGAACAGAGTAACGCATTAAGCAAGATGACATGATGCAGAGGGATAAACTCAAGCAATATGATATAAACCCCATCTTTTTTCCTCGATGGCAACAATACAATACGTGCCTTGCTGCCCCTGCCGTCACTGTGAAAGGACACTGCGAGATTGAACCCAAAGCTAAGCACTTCTCCCATTGCAAGAAAGATCAATCTAGTAGGCCAAACCAAACTGATAATTTGAAGAGACTTGCAAAGATAACCAATCATACATAAAAGAACTTAGAGGAGATTCAAATACTTCTCATAGATAAACTTGATCATAAACCCACAATTCATCGGATCTCGACAAACACACCGCAAAAAGAGTTACATCGAATAGATCTCCAAGAAAATCAAGGAGAATTTTGTATTGAGATTCAAAGAGAGAGAAGAAGCCATCTAGCTAATAACTATTGACCCAAAGGTCTGCGGTAAACTACTCACAACTCATCGGAGAGGCCTTGGAGATGATGTAGAGGCCCTCCATGGTCGATTCCCCCTCTAGCAGAGCGACGGTGAAGGCTCCAAGATGGGATCTCGCGGATACAGAAGGTTGTGGCGGTGGAAATAGTTTTTTGTGATGCTCCTGGATGTTTTCAGGGTATGGAGGTGTATATAGGTGAAGGAGGTAGGTCAGGGGAGCCACGAGGGGCCCACGAGGGTGGGGGCATGCCCAGCCCCCTAGGGAGCACCCTCCTGCCTCGTGGCCGCTTCGGCTGCTTCTTGACGTCCACTCCAAGTCTCTTGGATTGCGTTTGTTCCAAAAAGATCGCTCCCGAAGGTTTCATTCCGTTTGGACTCCGTTTGATATTCCTTTTCTTCGAAACACTGAAATAGGCAAAAAAAACAGCTATTCGGGCTGGGCCTCCGGTTAGTAGGTTAGTCCCAAAAATGATATAAAGTGTAAAGTAAAGCCCATAAACATCCAAAACGGGTAATATAATAGCATGGAACAATAAAAAATTATAGATATGTTGGAGATGTATCACTGGACTCTCCCTCGGACTCTAAATCCAAACTCTCGAGGTGCATGTCGAGCGGGTGCGGCCAGGAGGCTCTCATCCCGGCCAGCCTTGCGGACCCTCGCTTCTCTATCCAAACCTCACTCCTAAACGAGGCTCTAGACCTAATGCGACCCCTCGCCATTACAGAGGAATCACTTCCGAATTGTGCCCAGCCAGGACTAGGGGCTGAGAGCGGGGAATTTTACGTCCCACCCACCACCCACTTCATAGCCACTTTCGAAGATCTAACCGACATGCTGGACTACGCCTCCGAAGACATCGACGGCATGGACGACGATGCCGTAGACGAACAAGGCCAAGACCCTCCGTTCACCGGGTGTTGGACGACCACTTCCACATACGACGTGTACATGGTGGACACACCCAAAGAGGATGACGACGACGACAGGAAGGATTCGGTTGTGGACAAGCCTACTGAAGCACCTCTGAAGCGTCGATGTTAGTGGTGCCGCTCAAAGTCGTGTCACAACAAAGATAGCAACACCGGCACCGGAGACAATAACACTCCAGAGAATGTCGAAGACCCCGAAGCCCCTATGGGCAAGTTAACCCCGACGATCCTGTCGGGAACGAGGGCTCGGAGGATAGTAACTACTACCAATCTCCGAAGAGGACGTGAGCCTCAGCGATGAAGATTTCATCATGCCAGAGGAACCCCTCGAACAAGAGCGCTTTAAGCGCCGGCTAATCGCCACTGCAAGAAGCCTGAAAAAGAAGCAGCAGCAGCAGCTTCAATCTGATCAGGATTTACTCAATCATAGATGGACTAATGTCCTGGCAGCCAAGGAATACGGCCTCGAATGCCCTACTAAGAGTTACCCGAAGCGCAAGCTAATACCACAATTTGACGATGAGGCCCTTGAGCCAATACCGCCAAAGCATAAAACTAGTGATGAACCCGACCGACCACCACATGGATGGTACAGACCGGCTACTTATGTTGAACACCAGCCCGTGCCACCCCGCCATCGAGGCAAGGAGGCAACGGCCCCGGGCTATACCTACGACCTACGCAAGGACCTGGAGAATAGAGCCGGTCAGACAAGATCAATCTATGGATCGAGGGGGCGTGCCCCAACACGAGAGGACGGCCATAAGGCCTGGCGTGACAGGCACAACCTCACCCGGGCCGAAAACCGCATACGGCCTTCATCCGAACTATGTTGTGACATTGCCCGATACAGAGGCGCCGCACACCCTTATGCTTCACTGATGGAACATCGGTTCCCAGAAGGGTTTAAACCCATGAATATTGAATAATACGATGGTACGACGGACCCCATAGTATGGATCGAAGATTTTCTTCTCCACATTCATATGGCTCATGGTGGTGACCTCTACGCCATCAAGTACCTGCCCCTAAAACTCAAGGGGCCAGCACGGCACTGGCTGAACAGCCTCCCAAAAAACTCTATTGGTAGTTGGGAAGACTTGGAGGACGCCTTCAGAGACAACTTCCAAGGTACCTATGTTCGGCCCCAAACGTCGAAGACCTTAGTCACATAGTCCAGCAACCCAGAGAATCATCTCGGAAGCTCTGGACCAGGTTCTTAATTAAAAAGAACCCAGTTGAGGATTGTCCGGATGCCGAAGCCCTCGCGGCCTTTAAACACAGCGTCCGGGATGAGTGGCTCGCCCGACACCTCGGCCAAGAAAAGTCAAAGTCCATGGCAGCCCTTACCGCACTTATGACCCGCTTTTGCATGGGAGAAGATAGTTGGGTAGCTCGTAGAAGCAATAGCACCGGCGACCCTGGCACCTCCGAAGCTAGGGACGGCAATGGCAAGCCACGACGCAACAAGCACAAGCGTCAAAAAAATAACGAAGGTATCGAAGACACAACGGTCAATGCCGGATTCAGTGGCTCTAAATACGGTCAACGGAGGAAGCAACTCAAAGGAAACAGAGATGGTCCATCTAGTTTGGACATAATACTTGATCGGCCTTGCCAGATTCATGGCACCCCCGATAAGCCTGCCAATCATACCAACAGAAACTGTTGGGTCTTTAAATAGGCCGGCAAGCTCAAAGCCAAACACAAGGGGAAAGGGCCGCCCAGCAAGGATGACGATGATGAGCCTCGCCTACCGAACATAGGGGGACAGAAGAAATTTCCCCCCGAGGTTAGAACGGTGAACATGATCTACATTACTCATATCCCTAAGCGGGAGCGCAAGCGCGTGCTAAGGGACATCTACGCCATAGAGCCAGTCGCCCCAAAGTTTAATCCATGGTCAGCCTGTCCAATCACCTTTGATTGCAGAGACCATCCGACCAGTATCCGTCATGGAGCTTCGGCTGCATTGGTCCTCGATCCAATTATTGATGGATGCCACCTCACGCGAGTCCTTATGGACCGCGGCAACAGTCTCAATCTGCTTTATCAGGACACCATCCGTAAAATGGGCATTGATCCATCAAGAATCAGGCCCACTAAAACCACCTTTAAAGGGGTAATACCCGGCGTAGAGGCCTATTGCACAGGATCCATAACACTGGAAGTCATCTTCTGCTCACCAGATAATTTCCGGAGCGAAGACCTGATCTTCGAAATCGTCCCATTCCGTAGTGGCTATCACGCACTACTCGGACGAACTGCTTTTGCCCGCTTCAATGCAGTCCCACACTATGCCTATCTATAGCTCAAGATGCCTGGACCACGTGGCATTATAACAGTCAATGGAAACATGGAGCGCTCCCCCCGTACAGAGGAGCATACCGCGGCCCTTGCAGCCAAAGTACAGGGTGGCCTCGCTAAGCCGAATACTACACCGGCAGTCAAGCCTACAGTCCGGCTCATCCAGAGCTATATTAGCAATTCGGCCTCCGTCAATGCCCCAGCCTGATAGCAACATGCATACTGCACATACATAATACGCGTTAAAAATAGCATGGGCAAGGATGGAGGCATGCTAAAACATAAGGTCCATGGTACGGCTCGATCCTATCTGAACCTTCATACTGTTCCACCTCTTTCTTCCTGTTTTTATTTTTCAGGTTCTTTACAACCCACATCAATTTCTGGTGGTAACAAGGGCCCCCTTCTAGGCGCCTTATGCATAATCAATTGTTGATCCTCTCAAACGATCATACACCAAGGTGACAAGCGGCGCAGACATGTGGTAGAGTGTCCAAAGGATCTTCAAGATCATCTTTTTAATTTTAGGACCTGTAGACAGCTTTCCCTTGTCTTTGACATGTAAAATAGCCGTGGTGCTTATCGCATCTTCTACAAAAATATGTTTTGACGTACCAATCAGACTATAATGGAAGCAGTTTCGCCAACCCTGTTTGGTCTTGGCTTATTTTTAATCTGTTTTCCACTTCACGTCTGAATTGGCGTATACACCTTGGTATGATTTAAATCGCCAGGGGCTCTATTCAAGTCATATATGTATCTTTAACAATAGAAAGTCTGAACACTCTCAGAGTACACTTCAGCATCCCGAATACTGCATTATATGCATTGGCTCCGAATCACGTCTTTGGTCAATAGTTGGTTGCCCGGCTCCTGTGCTTTCTACCTTACGTTTCGTTTTCGGCTAAGGTAGTAAAGGGAGAACTACTGCGATTGTTTTTCCAGCTAGCCCGGTCAAGCACCTCAGTAGAGAAAGCCAAAAACTGCCCGTTGTGATGCGGAGAGAGCTGGTCAACAATTTGGTGACTTATTAAATCTCTAGCGATTTCTTCTGTATTACACGAAGGACTGGCTTTTCCCAGGCACGCGCTTAAGGCATCCTAATCCAGATAGCTACATGCGCACCAAGGCTATCTTACAGTCCCATTGTCAAAATCCTATGGCTAAGTGAGAGTGATAAAGCCGCATAGTCCGATTGCCTGGTTCGCCGCACTGACACCTCCTTTATGGACCAAGATGTTGGGTCAAGTGTGGCTATGTTCTATCCCGAACACCCTTGTAGTATCTACGTGGGGGCTGAAGCCAATGACTGGCAAACTCTCAAAGATAAAAACGGCCGCACAGGAGGAAAAGCAATCTAAAATAATAGGCACAAATATATTACAAAAGCCTCAGTTTATAATACACAATGTCTGGGTAGGCCGGATACATTTACTCGAACAAGATGTCCTTTGGGCACTAGCCCTCTATCAAACGGGCGCCTTGCAAGATGTCTTCGAAATAGCGCTCCGGCGTACGGTGGACCTTGTCTTCGGGTGGACCTTCAACGGCCATGCTGGCGGCCTTCATCTTGGCCTAGTGCATCTTGACACGGGCAAAGGCCAGCCGCGCACCTTCTATACATGACGACCGCTTGATCGCGTCAATACGGGGCAGTGCGTCAATAAGCCACTGCACTAGGCCAAAATAGCTGCTCGGAATGGGTTCAGTTGGCCACAGCTGGACTATGACGTCCCTCATGGCTGATCCGGGCATCCTATGCAGCTCGGCCCACCGCGCCATCTGGTCATTTAGCATCACTGGGTGCTCCCGCGCCTCGAACTGTGACTAGAATAGCCCCTCCGTGGTTTGTCCATCCTGAGCCAGGAAGAAATGTGCGGCGTCGATGGTACTCTTCGGAAGATCCGCAAAGACATCTGGAACATTACAGAGCCGCGTGATTAAAACATACTTCTAAGTACTGAATATACTCCATAAAATAAAAGGCTTACCAGCCACTCTCTGCTCGGCTTGCTAGATCTCCTCGCGAGCCACTCAGGATTTGGTCTGCGCTTCCTCGGCCTCTTTAAGGGCCTAGGCAAGATCGGTCTCCTTGGCTTTGTTCCTCTCCTCTAGGGACTCACACTTGTTGGCGACGTCTTTGAGAGTCCGCTCCAATTCGGTCACCCACTCCTCATATTGGCAGCAGACAACCTGTTCGGACTTCAAGTCCTTGACCGCTTTATCAGCGGCCGCCTTGTGCACCCTTGCCCGCTCCTGGGCCTGGGTAAGTTCACCCCTAAGGGCCTTAATCATAGCTGCACTACCTGCAATCGTACAAATAGCAGCGCATGAGTTTTAACTCCAGATGTACAGGCATGAATGAAATGTTTTAATAACATACCCTGCGCCTCATCAAAACCCTTGTCGATCTGGACGAGATCCCGATCGGCCAGCACCAACTTACGTTTAAGTTCGGATACTTTGGCGGCCTGGGCGGTCGTGGCTAACAGTGAAGCCTACAGTTTAACATATGCAAGTATATTAGCTCCTACAAAAATTATTGATCCTCTGTCCGCCCCCCTCTTTTAACAAAAGGGACGATCAGAGTCTCAGGGGCTGCTATCTATACACATGCATCTTTTCATATGAAAAGCGGTCAGGAGTAGTACATTGCATACCTCGAAGCCTGTTAGCAGGCTAGTGAAGGCCTCGTTCAGCCTGTCCTTAGCAGACTGAACCTTGTCAAACACCACACCCATCAGGGTGTGGTGCTCCTCCATGATGGAAGCACGTTGTAGTGCCTCCATCAGTGTATTCGGCGCCTCCGGATCAGCGGAGGTTGCCACGGGAGCTGGCACTCCCCCATCCCTCGAGGAGGGTTGCTTTTCGACTATGGAGCCATTTGGGTTTCCAGAGTAGTGTTCGGCTGGTGGACGGACTAGTCTACACTCCCGCTGTCATCCCTCAGAGGGGTTGTCACCCCCGCGTTTTCGGCGGCCGAAGTGTTACCTTTGGGCGCCGTTTTGGCGGCTTCTTGTACCACCTCTTGCCCTGGTGAGGCCCTTCGGGACAACACCTCGGCGTCGTCCCTGGCGATACGTGGGGAGGCTCGCGAGGGTGACTCGCTCTCCATCATCCTCGGACCCAAAGAGTTCCCATCAGAAGATTGTTGGGGAAGATTGCGGGCCGGCCTACACCATTCAAACCATTAATACCATAATCATAGAAACCGGACTTATGTACGGCTTCTTCGGATACTTACGATTCGTCAAGGGGCTTCGGCCTGGGGCGCCACTTGGGAATTGCCTCGATGTCTGAATCCGAGCCATTTTGGAGGGATATTCTTCCCCTTTTGGGCGCCTCTGCCTCTGGATCTTTGGAGGCCGCCCTCTTCTTCTTCTTACCCTTCGGGGTTGCTATCGGGCTCCTCCTCTTCGTCTTCATCCTCCTCGGATGAGTGGGTTTCGGTCTCTCCGGACACTACGTCCGAAGTACCATTGCGATGGAGGCCACCTTTGGATTCCTTGTTCTTCTTCTGGACCTTCTTCTCTGGTGCTTGATAGGGTGCCAGGACCAGCATCCTCATTAAAAGAGGATCTGCCGGGTTTTCAGGCAATGGAGCTAAACATCTGATCCATTCCGCCTTCTTGGTCTAGCCCTATTTTGCAGGATGGAATTCTTAGTGCGCCCCCTCTTTGGACTAATGAACTATGTTATATTCAAAAAAGTGGCACTTACTGGGGAGGCGGGATGATTTCAGTCAAGGCCAATGTCTTTGGACGTCTCTGGCCACGACTTTTGGGTCTTGAAAAGTAGCTTCCAAATTGCTTTGTGCATCGTGCCGAAGAATCGCTTTAGGGTCCGTGGCCCTTCCGGATTGAACTCCCACATGCGGAGAGGCCAGTGTTGGCAGGGAAGGGACCTACGGATGAGCATCACCTGGATCACATCTGTGAGGCCGGTGTTCTTCTCTATGATATTTTTGATGCACTTCTTCAGCATCAGCACCTCATCGGATGATCCCCAATCCAAACCCTTGTTGGTCCATGACGCAAGCCACAGTGGGGGTCCATATCTAAATGTAGGGGTGGCCGCCCACTTGGTGCCGCCGGGTTTAGTGATATAAAACCACTCCTGCTGCCATATCTTGACGGTCTCCACAAAGGCTCCTTTGGTCCAGGTGACTTTGGGGAGCTTGCTTACCATGGCGCCACCACAATCTGCGTGCTGCCTGTCGACCACCTTCAGCTTCACATTAAAAAAATTGAGCCACAGGTGTCAGGACCCCGACTCAATGCCACATCGATCTAGCATGTAACACCTCATATCACTTTGCGGCCTCACGCACGGTATTCCCACGGGTGTCGCCTTACCTTTGCCCGGGACCGTTTGCGCCTTTTGGCACACGTATATGACAGTGTCGCTAGCATCCATATGATAAGGAGCCCGGGCTGACATGGCTAGTCGTAAACCCAAAGTGGCACGAACTTACAGGGACAGGCATCCATGACCCAGCATCGAACGTGTCGGTCATCCCCGAGTGAATCCAGGCTTTAGCACTGGGCTAGCAGGACTCCGGTGAACCGGGCTGTAGCGGGCTAACAGGACTCCGGTATTCATCGCGTGACATTTCCCCGAAGGGACAGACACAGGAACGAAGAAGGACACATGCCGGCCAGCCTAAGTGTTCCGAAGCAGTAGCAAGCTACCATGGCTCAGTGGAAACACCAGGAGACATTTCCCGGTAAGAGAGGCTACTAAGGATAAACAACTAGATAGTCAGATCCCACACATACCAAGCATTTCAATCATACACACAATATGCTCGATATGTGCAAATACAACAAGGCATCACAACATGACTCTACGACACAGGTATTTATTCAATAGGCTCTGAGGAGCGAGATATTACAAACATGGGTCTCATGACCCAACAATCAGAGCATACAAGTCAAGCACATGCGGAAGCTTAACATGTCTGAGTACAGACATCTAGAAATGAAAAAGGCTGAGAAGCCTGACTATCTACCAGATCCTGCCGAGGGCACAAGATCGTAGCTGAGGTAACAAGCTAAACGTCGAAGCCCACGTGGAACTACTAGTGAGACTGAAGTCTCTCTACAAAACATAAAATAGGCAAACGTGAGTACAAATGTACCCAGCAAGACTTACATCAGAACTAACTACATATGCATCATTATCAACAAAGGGGATGGTGGGGTTTAACTGCAGCAAGCCAGCTTTGACTCGGTGGCTATCCTGAACTACGACTGCAAGTAACTCTTTGAGGTGGCGCACACGAGTCCACATATTCACCATATCAATACACCACTATGGATCCGCTCCCGTCTCCCTACGAGAACGCCATCCATGGCACTCACGCTTATCTTGCGTATTTTAGAGTATCCAGTTTCACTTGTCTATGAACTGATATAAGCAACCCAGAAGTCCTTTTCCGCGGACACGGCTATTCGAATAGATGATGTTAACCCTGCAGGGGTGTACTTCTTCACACACGCTCTCACCACTTACCGCCGTTTACACGACATGTACTCGGCAACCTTCAAGCGGAAGCCCAACGTGGGTGTCGGCCACGGCCTGCCTAAACACTCGAGTCTCTAGTCCAGGTTTATCGCCTATTCGGGTTCCATCCATGAGGAGATCCGGCCGGAGTTTCGCTCACAGCCCCAAACGATGTGAACAGGGTTCCCGAGACACCAAACGGGCGCCCGGTACACCGTGCCACGTGCCTACCGCATCACAGCCCACCCCTACGGTCAGCGCTGCCCACGGCCTCCAGCATACTACAAACACCAGAAACTACTTGCAACTCCTGGACAGAGGACAAGGGTGATCAAGAAGCCGAGAGGGTCCATTGGTTTCGGGCCCAATGCGTGGTAGTAGCTGAATCATGGATTACAAACACAGAACTCAGTTCCTGAGGACGGCTGCAATGAGACAACCCACCATGTACTCCTACATGGCCTCTCACCGCTACCTTTACCAAATCGTATTCACACACTTAGCTCACACACAGTAGGACATGTTCACACACCTCTGATTCATTCCCGATGAATCAGACCTGACACAACTCTAAGCAGTAGCAGGCATGACAAACAAGCAAGAATGAGTAGGCACAACAGGGCTCAAACAACTCCTACTCATGCTAGTGGGTTTCATCTATTTACTGTGGAATGACAGGTCATGCAGAGGATAAAGGGGTTCAGCTACCGCAGCAAGTAACAGATGAATCGTTGTTGTCCTAATGCAGTAAAAGAGAGCAGGAGCGAGAGAGTAGGATTGTATCGGAATGAACAAGGGGGTTTTGCTTGCCTGGCACTTCTGAAGATAACATTGAGTCTTCATCAGTGTCAACGATCACAACGTCGGAACATCGTCTACCGGGAGGGAACAGATACCGGCAACAAAGAAGAAATACAATCAATGCAATGCACAATATGATGCATGCTCATGACATGGCAATATGAATGTGTTTTGAGCTAATGCAACTAGCAACAGATTAAATGAAGTTGGTTTGAATACAAGATTCAAATTCAAACTCCATATGTGATTATTCAAATGCCATTTAATTGATTTGTGCTATACAGCAGCTATAAGTTGTTCTAACATGCATGAAAATGGTACAGATGGATTCCTTGAATTTTTCTGATAATTTTTCATATATAAATTATTTAATTTGGAGTTACGGTTAATTTTCTATGATTTATTGAAGTTTTAGCTATTTTCTGAAATTATTAAATCATTTAAGATTTATTTAAATTCCAGAAAGGAATTATTGCGTCAGCATGACATCACCCTGACGTCATCAGGTCAACAGGGCGGGTCCGGGTCAAACCTGACGTGTGGGGGCCACACGTCAGTGTCACAGGGCTGCTTAGCTCACTGACAGGTGGGACCAAGTCAACGGCCACGTCAGCGTAGTCAACACTGACGCGTGGGCCCACCGGGGTTAGTTAAATTAAACAGAAGATGTAATTTGTGTTAATTAGGGCGTGGGGCCCACTAGTCAGTGGCCTAGGGGGTTGGTTAGTGCGTCATTAGCGTTTAATGACATCGCCACGTCACCAGCCACCGGAGTTTCGCCGGCGACGACCATGGCCGACGACGGAGATGCAACGTGTGCTCGCTACGGAGCACCATTCGACGCGTGGTTTGCTCCTACGGGTAGCTGAAGATGCGCCGCATCCAACTGGGCGAGCGGCAGCGGCTGTGGTGGCCGGAGCTCGCCGGAAACGAGCTCGCGGCGGCGCCGGAGTTCCGGACCTCAACGAGAATGGAGCTCCGGTGCACGGGGAAACTAGTGGAGGGTCTCAGCAGACTCCTGACGACGCGAGGAGCACAAATATGTGCTCGGCCGTGACAGATGCTAGCTCAAACGACGACGAGCTACGCGGCGGCGGCATGGAGCTCTCGGCCACGACGGGGCTATGGCCTAGAGGTCAAAAGCGACCAGGGAAGAAGGGGGAAACGACTCAGGGGCTCACCGCGAGTCCGTTGGGAGGGTTAGTGGGCTCGAAGATGTCTTGTCGGGGGCGAATCGACGACGGCGATCGACGGGGCCGAAGGTTGAAGAAGGCGGCGGTGTGGGCGTTCGGGGGCGTCCGGCGGCGCGTGTGCCCTTGAGGAGGCGTAGACGACGGAGGTGGAGCTCCTGGACAGATGGGAAGGCTAGGCGGTGGCTGTGGCCGCGGCGAACGGCGTCGGTGGCGATGGTGGCGTTCGGCCATGGCTGCGGGCAAGCGAGGGGGAGAGCCAGGAAAGAGGGGGGGGGAAGAACAGAGGGGGTCGAGGCGTCTCCAGGCGCGGGGACAGGGAGGAGGTTGAGCCTCCAGCGCGAAGCAGGAGGTGGAGCCTGCGTGCGCGGGCGCTTTCTCACGGCGACAGCAGCAGCTTTGGGGCGAGGGGAGGAAGACGACAGGGGGGGAAGGCGGCGGTGGTGGGCTGGGCCGGAACAGAAGCTGGGCCGGCTCCGCTGCAGGTGAGCGCCAGGTAAGTGGCTGGGCTTCTCTCTTTTTTTTATATTTCTGTTCTGTTTGTTTTATTAATTTATTTTGCCACTGTTTTGAATTTAAAATAATTCAAACAATGCCAAAAACTCCTCTGAATATTTTTATTTTGCTAGATGGACTTTTCCAAAAGCTTATAAAATGTTTCAGGGGTATTTGAAATTATATTCTAATTATATGAATATAATTCAAATTCAAATAGCTACTGATTTAAATTCAAAGTCCCAAAAATAAATCCTTAAAAATGTTCAATATTTTGGTTGGGACCAGAACCCTTGCCAAAAATTATCAAACATTTAAGAAGAGCATTTTGGAACAATGAATGAGATTTTAGGGTTTTTGCCCTTCTATTATTTAAATTTTGAGGCTTCCAAATTTCCTCAGTTCAAGTTTCAAAAGTTTAAACATGATGCAACACCAGGCAGCACCAGAAGCTAGGGATGTGACAACTCACCCCCACTAAACAAGAATCTCGTCTCGAGATTCAAGCGTAGGGTAAGATGAAGGGGAAACGCAAACTAGTATAATCTTCACGATCCAGGTTGCACTTCAAATGAACGTTGATTCAATCACCATCTTTGTCTTGTCGTCTAGCTCTGAGAACTCCAACTAGCATGACAGCAAGAGGAAAAGGACAACTCCGGAAGAATCGATCTTCTCGAAGATCAATCAACTTAGGATCAGCTCACAAGGTGAGTCATAGCAACATCTCTTGAGCTGAGACACGAAGCATACATCTGAAAAAATGGAGTGAGACAGATGACGAGGGCTCACTAAGTAGACAACAATTCCAGACTTAAGAATGTGGTGATCGGTTGTCAACGTAGCGAGGAGTTGAGTTGCCATGATGCCACAACGATGCACCTTAGGGAAGGTGACTCGTGGAGATATCCCCTTAAGTGGCAAAAAGAATTACCTTTGATTCAGGGATCATTGGAACTCTTTAAACCAGCCTAAGGCAATTCTCGAGCGATCGTTTGGAGGGGGTCGGTAGAATGGCATACTCGGACTTGGATGATGTGGATTACCTTGTTGAAGACGATGTAATGGATGAATTTGCTTATCACCGGAAATGGAAGAGACCCATGGTAGAATGGCCCATTGGCGGTGCAAGCTGGGAACAAAATGCAAATGCTGGGAATGATTCTGGTAACTGGGGAAGAACCCAACAATAGAGAGTGAATTCACTGTTTGAAAAGGTCATAGCATTGCCGAGGAAACTGAGAGCACTATACGGTTAATGCCGACGATCAAACCTAGCACTTGCGCGTGCTCTCAAGAACTTGAGCAATTCCATAATCATCAAGGTTTTACCAACATCCGTGTCAAGGGTCCGGTAACACCACTTACTACCATGATGAATGGTGATGGACGATGCAGATGCAAAGGAGGATAACACTTTCTCAGATTTCACCTTAGCGAGGCCAAGGGAACGAAATCTGGATGATCGACCGAGAGACATTTAGCACTCCGCTTCTAATGTTCTCCTTGATGTGCTAGTGTAACCCATGCATAGATATGGTTTGATATCTAGAACATCAAGTACAAAGGTCGGACTTCGGAACACAGAAATCCATAGGGGCAACTAGGGAGTAAATCCTACGAAATCCCTATGGGGAGGTGGCCAACTTCCTCAATCAAGATATTATAATAACAGGTCTTCCGGCTGGGTGTGTTGGCCACGACATCCACTTTACTGGTTATCGCGAGACCAATATTATAGTTCTTTGGGAAATGTTCCAACCATCATATCTGCCTGAGATTCAGATCTGGTTGGTGTCAGGATATTCCAGACTCATCGAGTCTAGGAAGAAAAATGAAAGTTTGCAACACAAATCGACTAGATGACGTTGCGAGATTCTCGAGGAATGAACTACGATAGTAAGCTCCAAAACATGAGTTGGTTCTGCTACAAACATGTGAACACGTTGTCCAAGACAAGCATGACCACAACGTAGTCTTATAATATAACACTACCGAGTTCAGGAGGGGGAACCATCATCGAGGATATCGAAGTCCTTACATAAGTCCGGATTAGCTCTTATGAAGGAACTCCTTCTCCTTGAACAAATCAATCAGTGGCTTGGTGTGCTAGGGATACATATAGATTGAAGGTTGCAAGTCTTCAAACCACAGAATTCTTTGCACGTGTGCATGACTGATTTGGAATGATTCCAAAGAAAGCAACATTGACTTTCTCGAATCCATGGCGGCAACTTGCATCAGATGCACATGAATTAAAGGAAGTCACTACCTTCATCCAAACATATGCTTCATGAACGAAACACGAAGAAATGCTTACACAAGTTTCCAACACTAGGTTGATGTTCAACATGATTCATGGGGAAGACAAAAAGCTACTGATGGGCTCAACAGCAACTCATCGGAATTTCCATATCACTGGACTTCCACCATCATGTGCTCACGGTGATAGCATTGGTCAGACCAAAGATGTAATGGTGTATGCTCGAGGGATCAACCACGAGTAAGACAACATTACGAGCATCGTTGGTACTAATTTGACTTGACGATAGCCCACACTCAAATCAAAGGATTGATAAGACAATAGGTCTAGCAACTGATCACAGGGACCAATCGATGAAGATATCATCTTTCTTCAACACACACTACACAAGGATATCCCTTTGGAATGAACTAAGCCAGGCAAGCTTTTATCTTCCAACTCTCCAAGTTGTTGTCTAGCTTAACCAACTAGCTCAGGGATATCTAACACCGATTCTTGGAGAGAAGGTGGTTCATAAGAAACCAACTTGATCACGAGCTCAACATAACGGTCAGGTGACGACCTGGTGATACTTCCGAGAAGACATTCAGAAAATCATGAACCACCGGTATGTTACTAAGCTCGAGAACAATCTCGCTTTTGAGGGCAAGATGATATGATCAAATGAGTGAGGACTTGAAATAATTCCTATCTCATTGGTCGAGGAGTGCACCAGAAATAGGGACTAGGCAGCACAATCAGTCTTAGAAGGATGATTCAAAAACCAACATGCTAAGAATGAAATTATTATCCTTTAACTACCAAGCAACGAGGTTGCTGGGAGTATTGATTTCACACATCACAATTCATTTGTCGGTATTCCGGTTGCATCAACACGAGGACCGAGGAATGACTAATGATGGTGAGAAGTATCACTACCAAGAGTTCATAGGATGGTGTGCAATTCCTATGACATTCTTGATATAAAGATGGTAATACTCCAAGGTAGAACAGAACAAAAACTAGATTAGTGTTTTGATCTGCGGAGTACAACTGATAGGACCCAATCCTGGGAATGGACAAGGTACTGGAGTTTGTTTCTCCTAGTCATTCCGCGATAGAATGGCTTGACGGACCACAAGGGTAATAGGCATCGATAAACGAATGCACGCATACTCTTGACTATCAAATGATAGACAGGGGTCAGAATACAACTAAGAGGGACAACTCAAAGGAACATATGATTTTCTGAGTTGTGGATGCATGGTTTAGCATGTCGAACAAAGTTCAACATATTTCTTACGGATAACCCATGCAGAAAGGTAGAACTGGCAGAGTCACAATATAGCATGGAGAACTCATCGAGAGCACTCTTGTTGTCATCTTTTGGTTCAGAAGAACTCCTGCCAAGAATGGTTCATGGTAATTGGAAGAAGGATGTACCACGAACCTCGAGGACTATCGCAAAGGTTACTAATATCCTAAAGGAACTAGCAACACTATCAACATGATGTAAGTAGAGTGAATCTCGGGTTCAAAACCCAGGAGTAGAATACCTACTACTAAGTAGCATCACGGAATGCTTTCGAGAATAAAGGCCAGAATCATCACACTAGGACACAAATCATGGCTAGACCACTAGATGATCCCCTGAGACACCTAGGGTCATAATAATAACTCCAACATAAATGTCGAGGCAATAAGGTACCTCAACTCACTAATTTGTGTGATTAATCTGACCAAAAGGACATCGGGAACGGGAAGAAGGGATTTGCAAATGCATCAGACTGTTTAGAAACCTGGGATGACTCGGACAGCATAACGGCTGTAAATGCTCAGAAAAGATTTGAGACATTCACAAAAATGGTGGCATAACCACTCAGAAGCACAATATCAAGGTTTCGAGATCAACAGTTAACATACGGAAGTAATAGGAACTGAAACGAGGCTTAAGTCCAACAATCTTACAAGTCTACAGATTAGAAACACATGATCCTGATGGAAAGAAGAGATAGCCTAGTTCTTAATCCCCGTAGAAGAGAAGATGATGACTCAGATCAGAAGGCCATGAGGTATAAGGAGTAAAAAGAGCCTTACGTTCCATCCCACCATCAATTCCCTTATATAACTAAAGAATTTCTAGACTCAACTTCGACCAGTTTGGCTTGGTAATCCTACAGGCAGTCAAGCTCTGATACCAACGCCGTCAGGACCCCGACTCAATGCCACATCGATCTAGCATGTAACACCTCATATCACTTTGCGGCCTCACGCACGGTATTCCCACGGGTGTCGCCTTACCTTTGCCCGGGACCGTTTGCGCCTTTTGGCACACGTATATGACAGTGTCGCTAGCATCCATATGATAAGGAGCCCGGGCTGACATGGCTAGTCATAAACCCAAAGTGGCACGAACTTACAGGGACAGGCATCCATGACCCAGCGTCGAACGTGTCGGTCATCAGCGAGTGAATCCAGGCTGTAGCACTGGGCTAGCAGGACTCCGGTGAACCGGGCTGTAGCGGGCTAACAGGACTCCGGTATTCATCGCGTGACATTTCCCCGAAGGGACAGACACAGGAACGAAGAAGGACACATGCCGGCCAGCCTAAGTGTTCCGAAGCAGTAGCAAGCTACCATGGCTCAGTGGAAACACCAGGAGACATTTCCCGGTAAGAGAGGCTACTAAGGATAAACAACTAGATAGTCAGATCCCACACATACCAAGCATTTCAATCATACACACAATATGCTCGATATGTGCAAACACAACAAGGCATCACAACATGACTCTACGACACAGGTATTTATTCAATAGGCTCTGAGGAGCGAGATATTACAAACATGGGTCTCATGACCCAACAATCAGAGCATACAAGTCAAGCACATGCGGAAGCTTAACATGTCTGAGTACAGACATCTAGAAATGAAAAAGGCTGAGAAGCCTGACTATCTACCAGATCCTGCCGAGGGCACAAGATCGTAGCTGAGGTAACAAGCTAAACGTCGAAGCCCACGTGGAACTACTAGTGAGACTAAAGTCTCTCTGCAAAACATAAAATAGGCAAACGTGAGTACAAATGTACCCAGCAAGACTTACATCAGAACTAACTACATATGCATCATTATCAACAAAGGGGATGGTGGGGTTTAACTGCAGCAAGTCAGCTTTGACTCGGTGGCTATCCTGAACTACGACTGCAAGTAACTCCTTGAGGTGGCGCACTCGAGTCCACATATTCACCATATCAATACACCACTATGGATCCGCTCCCATCTCCCTACGAGAACGCCATCCATGGCACTCACGCTTATCTTGCGTATTTTAGAGTATCCACTTTCACTTGTCTATGAACTGATATAAGCAACCCAGAAGTCCTTTTCCGCGGACACGGCTATTCGAATAGATGATGTTAACCCTGCAGGGGTGTACTTCTTCACACACGCTCTCACCACTTACCGCCGTTTACACGACATGTACTCGGCAACCTTCAAGCGGAAGCCCAACGTGGGTGTCGGCCACGGCCTGCCTAAACACTCGAGTCTCTAGTCCAGGTTTATCGCCTATTCGGGTTCCATCCATGAGGAGATCCGACCGGAGTTTCGCTCACAGCCCCAAACGATGTGAACAGGGTTCCCGAGACACCAAACGGGCGCCCGGTACACCGTGCCACGTGCCTACCGCATCACAGCCCACCCCTACGGTCAGCGCTGCCCACGGCCTCCAGCATACTACAAACACCAGAAACTACTTGCAACTCCTGGACAGAGGACAAGGGTGATCAAGAAGCCGAGAGGGTCCATTGGTTTCGGGCCCAATGCGTGGTAGTAGCTGAATCATGGATTACAAACACAGAACTCAGTTCCTGAGGACGGCTGCAATGAGACAACCCACCATGTACTCCTACATGGCCTCTCACCGCTACCTTTACCAAATCGTATTCACACACTTAGCTCACACAGTAGGACATGTTCACACACCTCTGATTCATTCCCGATGAATCAGACCTGACACAACTCTAAGCAGTAGCAGGCATGACAAACAAGCAAGAATGAGTAGGCACAACAGGGCTCAAACAACTCCTACTCATGCTAGTGGGTTTCATCTATTTACTGTGGAATGACAGGTCATGCAGAGGATAAAGGGGTTCAGCTACCGCAGCAAGTAACAGATGAATCGTTGTTGTCCTAATGCAGTAAAAGAGAGCAGGAGCGAGAGAGTAGGATTGTATCGGAATGAACAAGGGGGTTTTGCTTGCCTGGCACTTCTGAAGATAACATTGAGTCTTCATCAGTGTCAACGATCACAACGTCGGAACATCGTCTACCGGGAGGGAACAGATACCGGCAACAAAGAAGAAATACAATCAATGCAATGCACAATATGATGCATGCTCATGACATGGCAATATGAATGTGTTTTGAGCTAATGCAACTAGCAACAGATTAAATGAAGTTGGTTTGAATACAAGATTCAAATTCAAACTCCATATGTGATTATTCAAATGCCATTTAATTGATTTGTGCTATACAGCAGCTATAAGTTGTTCTAACATGCATGAAAATGGTACAGATGGATTCCTTGAATTTTTCTGATAATTTTTCATATATAAATTATTTAATTTGGAGTTACGGTTAATTTTCTATGATTTATTGAAGTTTTAGCTATTTTCTGAAATTATTAAATCATTTAAGATTTATTTAAATTCCAGAAAGGAATTATTGCGTCATCATGACATCACCCTGACGTCATCAGGTCAACAGGGCGGGTCCGGGTCAAACCTGACGTGTGGGGGCCACACGTCAGTGTCACAGGGCTGCTTAGCTCACTGACAGGTGGGACCAAGTCAACGGCCACGTCAGCGTAGTCAACACTGACGCGTGGGCCCACCGGGGTTAGTTAAATTAAACAGAAGATGTAATTTGTGTTAATTAGGGCGTGGGGCCCACTAGTCAGTGGCCTAGGGGGTTGGATAGTGCGTCATTAGCGTTTAATGACATCGCCACGTCACCAGCCACCGGAGTTTCACCGGCGATGACCATGGCCGACGACGGAGATGCAACGTGTGCTCGCTACGGAGCACCATTCGACGCGTGGTTTGCTCCTACGGGTAGCTGAAGATGCGCCGCATCCAACTGGGCGAGCGGCAGCGGCTGTGGTGGCCGGAGCTCGCCAGAAACGAGCTCGCGGCGGCGCCGGAGTTCCGGACCTCAACGAGAATGGAGCTCCGGTGCACGGGGAAACTAGTGGAGGGTCTCAGCAGACTCCTGACGACGCGAGGAGCACAAATATGTGCTCGGCCATGACAGATGCTAGCTCAAACGACGACGAGCTACGCGGCGGCGGCATGGAGCTCTCGGCCACGACGGGGCTATGGCCTAGAGGTCAAAAGCGACCAGGGAAGAAGGGGGAAACGACTCAGGGGCTCACCGCGAGTCCGTTGGGAGGGTTAGTGGGCTCGAAGATGTCTTGTTGGGGGCGAATCGACGACGGTGATCGACGGGGCCGAAGGTTGAAGAAGGCGGCGGTGTGGGCGTTCGGGGGCGTCTGGCGGCGCGTGTGCCCTTGAGGAGGCATAGACGACGGAGGTGGAGCTCCTGGTCAGATGGGAAGGCTAGGCGGTGGCTGTGGCCGCGGCGAACGGCGTCGGTGGCGATGGTGGCGTTCGGCCATGGCTGCGGGCAAGCG